>NC_134687.1:637747306-638047306 GCF_050947455.1 Rhinoderma darwinii | reverse complement strand
GGAAAGGCAGGTATAAATAGACAGAGAGGGCGGGAGCTAGCTCCGTCTGGCCAGGCTGTGATAGGCTCTCCCACTCCTAAGCCTGCCATCCTGAGTGGTGGAAGATGGAGTCAGTCTCACAGACATAGAAGCAGGTGCAGAGTGATTACCTATGGGCGTTGACACAGAAGCTGTGCCTGGCAGATCCTTTACACATGGCACATTATCTTATTAAATGTAGGGGTGAGAACGGGGACAGGAGGTTTCCTCGAGGGAGCCAAGGACGGGGAGCAGCGTTTAAGGAGGGAGGCATGAAACACGTCGTGTACTCGAAAAGATGGGGGCAACTCCAGTCGGAAGGAGACAGGATTGAGGACTTCAATGACCTTGTACGGCCCTATAAACCGGGGAGCAAACTTCTTGGACGGGACTTTAAGGCGCAAGTTCTTTGACGATAGCCACACCAGATCCCCGACCATAAACAAGGGGTTAGCAGAACGTCTTCTATCTGCCTGAGTTTTTTGTATGCTCTGAGACGCCTCTAGGTTCTTCTGAACCTGGGCCCAGACTGTGCACAGTTCCCGATGAACGACCTCTACCTCGGGATTGTTGGAACTACCAGGTGAAACGGAGGAGAACCGTGGATTAAACCCAAAATTACAGAAAAAGGGGGAGACCCCTGACGAGTTACTGACCCGGTTATTACGGGAAAATTCGGCAAGGGGAATGAATGAGACCCAATCATATTGACAGTCAGAGATAAAACACCTTAAATATTGTTCTAGAGACTGATTAGTCCTCTCAGTTTGGCCATTAGTTTCAGGATGGAAGGCAGAGGAGAAGGACCGATCAATCTCCAACTTTTTACAGAAGGCTCTCCAAAACAATGAAACAAATTGTACCCCTCTGTCAGAAACAATATTGACAGGGACCCCATGGAGACGCAGGATGTGTTTGACAAACAAGGTAGCTAACGTCTTAGCATTGGGTAGTTTCTTGAGGGGCACAAAGTGGCACATCTTACTGAAGCGGTCTACTACAACCCACACCACCGACTTGCCTTGAGATGGAGTCAAATCGGTGATAAAATCCATGGAGATATGGGTCCAAGGTCTCTGGGGAATGGGCAAAGAACGTAGTAAGCCCGCTGGTCGGGACCTGGGAGTCTTGGACCTAGCACAAACCTCACAAGCGGCGACGTAGGCCTTAACGTCTTTAGGCAACCCAGGCCACCAATAGCTTCTGGCAATGAGGTGCTTGGTACCCAGGATGCCTGGATAACCAGATAGTGCGGAGTCATGATTTTCCCTAAGTACCCTTAGCCGGAATTGCAGGGGAACAAACAGCTTGTTCTCAGGAAAGTTCCCGGGAGCTGAACCTTGATCAGCCGCAATTTCAGAGACTAAATCAGAATCAATAGAGGAAATGATTATACTTGGAGGCAAAATACAAGCAGGATCTTCCTCCCAAGGAGGGCTGGCCATGAAGCTACGCGACAGTGCATCAACCTTAATATTTTTAGACCCAGCCCTATAGGTAACCAAAAAGTTGAATCTGGTAAAAAAGAACGCCCATCGAGCTTGTCTCGGGTTTAGCCTCCGGGCAGATTCTAGGAAAACCAGATGCTTGTGGTCGGTAAGGACCGTTACCTGGTGCCTAGCCCCATACAGGAAGTGGCGCCACTCTTCAAATGCCCATTTAATGGCTAAGAGTTCGCAGTTGCCAATATCATAGTTAATCTCAGTGGGCGAAAACTTCCTGGAGAAGTAGGCACAGGGACGGAGATGGGTGAGGGACCTGGTACCCTGGGACAAGACAGCCCCCACTCCCACCTCGGATGCGTCAACTTCCACGATAAATGGCTCCATTTGGTTGGGCTGAACCAGCACCGGGGCCGAGATAAAGCACTTCTTAAGGACCTCAAAAGCCTGGACAGCCTCAGGAGGCCAGTGGAGGAGATCAGCACCTTTGCGAGTGAGGTCCGTAAGAGGCTTAGCGATGACCGAGAAGTTAGCAATAAATCTCCTGTAATAATTAGCGAACCCCAAGAAGCACTGTAACGCCTTCAGGGAGGCAGGTTGGACCCACTCCGCCACAGCCTGGACCTTGGCGGGGTCCATGCGGAATTCATGAGGAGTGAGGATTTGACCCAAAAATGGTATCTCCTGCACCCCAAACACACATTTTTCGGTCTTCGCAAACAGTTTGTTTTCCCGGAGGACCTGGAGCATCTTCCTGACATGCTCAATGTGGGAGGACCAGTCCTTGGAAAACACAAGTATGTCATCAAGGTACACTACAAGAAATACCCCCAGGTAATCTCTTAAAATCTCATTTATGAAATTCTGGAAGACCGCGGGAGCATTACACAACCCAAAGGGCACGACGAGGTATTCGAAATGACCTTCGGGCGTGTTAAACGCAGTCTTCCACTCACCCCCCTCTTTGATGCGGATAAGGTTATACGCCCCCCGTAGATCAAACTTAGAGAATCATTGGGCCCCCTGAACCTGATTAAAGAGATCAGGAATCAAAGGAAGGGGATACTGGTTCCTTACAGTGACCTTATTCAAGTTACGGTAGTCAATACATGGCCTAAGACCACCATCCTTCTTCCCTACGAAGAAGAAGCCAGCACCTACCGGAGAAGTAGAGGGGCGAATGTAACCCTTGGCCAGGAATTCCTGGATATACTCTCTCATGGCTTCATGTTCGGGACAAGAGAGATTAAATATCCTACCCTTAGGGAGCTTAGCTACTGGTACCAAATCGATTGCACAATCGTATTCTCTATGAGGGGATAACACTACGGAGGCCTCCTTAGAGAAAACATCAGCGAAGTCCTGAACAAACTCAGGTAGCGTGTTCACCTCAGGGGGAGAAATAGAATTAACAGAAAAACATGACGTCAAGCATTCATTACCCCATTTGGTAAGCTCCCAAGAATTTCAGTCAAACGTGGGATTATGCAACTGCAACCAGGGAAGGCCTAAAACCAAATCGGACAATAATCCCTGCATCAACAGTAAAGAGCACTGCTCCAAATGCATGGAGCCAACAAGGAGTTCAAAAACGGGTATGCTGTGTAAAATAACCATTAGCAAGAGGAGTGGAGTCGATACCCACTACCGGGACAGGTTTAGGAAAATCAATCAAAGGCATAAAAGACATAGCAAATTCCACAGACATGATATTAGCAGAAGACCCTGAATCCACGAAGGCACTGCCGGTAGCAGACCTACCACCAAAAGAGACCTGAAAGGGAAGCAAGATTTTATTACGTTTCATATTTACGGGAAATACCTGTGCGCCCAAGTGACCTCCCCGATGATCACTTAGGCGCGGAAGTTTTCCGGCTGCTTATTCTTACGCCTAGGACAGGTGTTCACTTGATGCTGGTCATCCCCACAATAGAAGCAGAGACCATTCTTCCTGCGGAACTCTCTACGTTGTCGGGGGGACACGGAGGCCCCGAGTTGCATAGGTACCTCCGAGTCTTCCGTGGAAGAGCGAAGCAACGGAACCTCGGGAGGCATCATGGCGGAGTCAGAGGGGAAAACACAAAAACGTTCAAGTTGTCGTTCCCTGAGACGTCAGTCAAGTCGTACCGCTAAAACCATAACCTGGTCTCGGGAGTCAGAAGAGGGATAGCTAACTAGCAGATCTTTCAGGGCATTCGACAGACCCAACCTAAACTGGCACCTTAAGGCAGGGTCATTCCACCGAGAAGCTACGCACCACTTCCTAAAGTCAGAACAATACTCCTCAACAGGTCTCTTACCCTGACGTAAGGTCACCAGCTGACTCTCGGCAAAGGCAGTCCTGTCAGTGTCGTCATAAATGAGTCCGAGAGCAGAAAAGAAAAAAACAACGGAGGAAAGTTCAGGGGCGTCAGGAGCCAAGGAGAAGGCCCATTCTTGGGGCCCTTCCTGCAGTCGGGACATAATAATACCCACCCGCTGGCTCTCAGAGCCTGAGGAGTGAGGCTTTAAGCGAAAGTAGAGCCTACAACTCTCCCGAAAGGAGAGAAAAGTCTTCCGGTCCCCTGAGAACCGGTCAGGCAACTTGAGGTGGGGTTCAAGAGGTGAGGTGAGGGGCACTACCATGGTAGCATCAGGCTGGTTGACCCTCTGAGCCAGGGCCTGGACCTGTAGGGAGAGACCCTGCATTTGCTGAGCCAGGGTCTCAAGGGGGTCCATAGTGTGAGGGACCAGGGTAGACTAGGTATATGGGCTTGTGATTATGTAATGATGGGGGTAGGGAAACAGACAAGTGAGCCCTAATCTACCCGCCACTCAGTCCCTGCCTACTTGCAACGACCCGCCCTAGGCGACGGGGTACAACTGGGCGACGGTCCCTACGCTCAATAAGTGCACGACAGACAAACAGACAAGGGTACAGAGAAGCTAAGGGAAATGAGGCAGTTGCCCTCGGCAACACCGAGAGCAATAAGAGTGGTGAACGAGCCGAGTCAAACCAGGAGTGTACGAGGTACCAAACGCAGAGCAGGAGAGTAGTGAACAAGCCGAGTCAAACCAGGAGTGTACGAGGTACCAAACGCAGAGCAGGAGAGTAGTCAGTAAGCCAGGGTCAATATGAAGCAGTGTCAAATAGTTCAGAAGCTGCAGCAGGGCCAGGAAACCAAACGAGAAGAATAACAAGCAAGGAGGAACAGGAAAGGCAGGTATAAATAGACAGAGGGCGGGAGCTAGCTCCGTCTGGCCAGGCTGTGATAGGCTCTCCCACTCCTAAGCCTGCCATCCTGAGTGGTGGAAGATGGAGTCAGTCTCACAGACATAGAAGCAGGTGCAGACTGATTACCTATGGGCGTTGACACAGAAGCTGTGCCTGGCAGATCCCTTACACATGGCACATTATCTTACTAAATGTAGACTGCAGACATGATTTGATTGTCAATAAAGCTTTGTTCACACGTAGCAGGCATGCATCCGAAAACTGTGCCGACAAGGTTTTCAAATTGCTCATTTTAGTGTGATTTTGCTGATCAACTGTTTACCCGAAAAAATGAACGGCCATTAAAATGTAATTAGAAAGATGCTTAATAGTGAAACCGCTTGTCGACGCGGTTTTTCGGTCGCATTAGATGCACCTCAGTCAGTTTAGTGGCCACTATGTGTGAACACAACCTTACAATATTGGGGGTTATTTATCAACAATTCTCTGCTAGTTTTCTACACCAGTTTAATGATGCCGGCCAACATCAGGATGTTGAATGCGACGCAGCACTGATGTTAAAGTGCTGCATCACATACAAGGTCCTGACGCTGCTGTGTCAGAGTTTACTCTTAAGTTTTCTCTTTATTAAGACTGGCATATAAAACCCCACTCTATATAAATTCCCCCATTAATCTTCGTTATTGTATTAAAGTGATTCCCAAATTGTATTGAAGGGCCATATGTGTTGTCAGAGGACAGGCCTAATTTCCGGACAAAGTTGTACTTATCAGATTTTGGAACTTTATCAAGTCTAGGTTTATGTAAAAACTGTGGTCACTAGAAGAATTCAGGACTTTGTATAAAACTTCAAAATGTATCAATGACAAAACTTTATAAGACTGGAATTACACATGACGCTTTGGTTCAGTTTTTGTGTCGGTTTTATGAGCCAAATCCAACAGCAGATTCAAAAGAAATAGGAAATATAAGTGAAGAACGTATACTTCCCTTTTCTGCTGAATTTACTGTTGGTGTTTGCTCAAAATAAATTGCTTTTAAAACTGCATGTGTGTTTCCAGCTTAATAATAATGTTATACATTTGTCTAATTTGTGGTTAAAAAAAAAAAAATCTATTTTAATCCCAACAGGAAATCCCAGTAAGAACTCTGAGAGAAACTTCATGTTATCGATACATTATAAAGTAGAAGATCAAGACATCATACAGCAGTCTTCAGGAGAAAACCTCCTTATCCTTAATGTACTGCCAGGACTTCACAGTACAGATCGATCATATAATTCCCCTATTCATGTGCAACCTTCTCCTGACCAATCGGAGATCCTTACCGCAAGTACAGCTCAGAAAGGGGGTAAAAATTTTCAATGTGTTAAACAGTTCACAAAAACCTCAGGTCGTGTTATGCACAGAAGAATTCCCACAGCGGAGAAGCCATACTCCTGTTCAGAATGTGGAAAATGTTTTGAACAAAAATCTAAATTTGTTATACATGAGAGAATACACACAGGAGAAAAGCCATATTCCTGTTCAGATTGTGGGAAATGTTTTACAGATAAATCAAGTCTTGTTAAACATAAGAAAAGTCACACCGAGGAGAAGCCAAATTCATGTTCAGAATGTGGGAAATGTTTTCGTAATAAATCAAATCTTGTTGTACATGAGAGAATTCACACAGGAGAGAAGCCATATTCATGTTCAGAATGTGGAAAATATTTTACAGACCAATCAAGTCTTGTTATACATCAGAGAAGTCACACAGGGGAGAAGCCATATTCATGTTCGGAATGTGGAAAATGTTATAGAAGTAAACAATACCTTGTTATACATCAGAGAATTCACACAGGAGAGAAGCCATATTCATGTTCAGAATGTGGGAAATTGTTTACAAATGCATCAGGTCTTATTGTACATATGAGAACTCACACAGGGGAGAAGCCATATTCCTGTTCGGAATGTGGGAAATTGTTTACAAATACATCAGGTCTTATTGTACATATGAGAAATCACACAGGGGAGAAGCCATATTCCTGTTCAGAATGTGGGAAATGCTATACAAATAAAGCAAATCTTGTTATATATGAGAGACATCAGACAGGAGAGAAGCCATATTCATGTTTAGAATGTAAGAAATGTTTTACAGGTAAATCAGATCTTGTTATACATGAGAGAAGTCACACAGGAGATAAGTATTTATGTTCAGAATGTGGAAAATGTTTTAGAAGTAAACATTACCTTGTTATACATAAGAGAAGTCACACAGGAGAGAAGCCGTATTCATGTTCAGAATGTGGGAAATGTTTTATAAGTAAACCATACCTTCTTATACATGAGGGAAGTCACACAGGAGAGAAGCCATATTCCTGTTCAGAATGTGGGAAATGCTATACAAATAAAGCAAGTCTTTGTAAACATGAGAGAAGTCACACAGGAGATAAGTATTTATGTTCAGAATGTGGAAAATGTTTTACAAGTAAACATTACCTTGTTATACATAAGAGAAGTCACACAGGAGTGAAGCCGTATTCATGTTCAGCATGTGGAAAATGTTTTACACATAAACAATACCTTGTTATACATGAGAGAAGTCACACAGGAGAAAAGCCATATTCATGTTCAGAATGTGAAAAATGTTTTACAAGTAAATCATACCTTGTTATACATGAGAGAAGTCACACAGGAGAGAAGCCATATTCATGTTCAGAATGTGAGAAATGTTTTACAAGTAAATTAAACCTTCTACTACATGAGAGAAGTCACACTGGAGAGACATATTCATGTTTAGAATGTGGGAAATGTTTTATAAATAAATCATACCTTGTTATACATGAGAGAAGTCACACAGGAGAGAAGCCATATTCATGTTCAGAATGTGGGAAATGTTTTACTAGGAAATCATACCTTGTTACACATCAGAGAGTTCACACAGGAGAGAAGCCATATTCATGTTCAGAATGTGGGAAATGTTTTACAAAGAAATTAATTTTAAAAAATCATCAGAGAATTCACGTAGAGAAGAAACTATAGTCTCTTTTTTAACAGATCAATCAGGTTATTCAGAGACATAAAACAGCCAATACGAGAATTTATTATTGGGCTGGACTTGAGCTGCCAAACACCCAAATTATATTTGCCTGAGGTGAACTGTGACCAAAATCAATGGAGGAAAAGTATTGTGGATTTAAGGCTATGTTTACATGAGTAGTTTTTTTTTTCTTGTTCTTTTCCTGTGATTTTTGTAATCATGACAATAGCACGGTGGTTTCTAAAACATTGGCGCAGTGTTACATTTATTATGAACACTGCGTCAAAAACTGAGAATTATCAACTAGTTTTAATTACGGTTTTCATAAATTCACCCACACTGCAGGAGAATCCAGAGAATCCATGTAAACTTATTTTTTTATTTATTTAACTGCATTTATTGAAAAAAAAAATTTTTTTCTTGAAAAAAATAAAAGATACATTAAGCAAACTTTCTCATCTGCATCATTGTACAATATATAACATGTACAGAGAGGGTAATGTAAATTCAGAACATTCTGATAGCTGAAAGACGAAAAAAACAATAATCCTTATTCATCCAAATATAAAGCATAACAATAAAGTAAAAAATGTCCAATGAGATTAAAAGCACATAAACATAGGATAATTTCACGAGGAAACTCAGCAGACAATATAACACATAAAAGAGGAAAACAAAAGAAGGTGGGGGCCATAGGGAGCTTAACCAACATGATGGTGTGAGATGAAGAAACAGCTGATGAGGCCCAGGAGGAATGAAATACATCAACCCTATTATTTTTACTTCTAACATCCTTAATCCTGGCGTAGAGATCCTTCAGAGAAGGGGGAGAGACGGTTTCAACTGTCTGGCTATAATCCAGCCTTAATCATATGTAAAATCCTGCGAGATCATGCTGTGCTGTGAGTACTGCTAAACATGAATGAAGAGAAGTGTATGACGCTGATTGGTCTGCGTCATACACTTCTCTTTACAACGCCACTATAAAGGATCTCACCGTGTTTGTGGATCCCCTGTGTCGTCTGGGTGATGGTGCATGTAACCCAGGTTTAGAGGCAGTCTGATAAATAGGACAGGCAGCAGACGTCGTTACGGGTATGGATAGCAATAGGTCAAGGCAGGCGGCAGGCAAGGATAGTACAAGTTCAGGCAGAGGTCACAACGGGAAATCCAGACAAAGGTAAAAGGCAAGGTAACGGAAACGGTACAGGGAAGCTCACAGGGATAACTTGGTTGAACAAGCAAGGATCTGAGGGAGGAGGATCCTTAAATAGGAAGTCTAAGGCTTGGTTCACACGACCTATTTTCAGACGTAAACGAGGCGTATTATGCCTCGTTTTACGCCTGAAAATAGGGCTGCAATACGTCGGCAAACATCTGCCCATTCATTTGAATGGATTTGCCGACATACTGTGCAGACGACCTGTAATTTACGTGTCGTCGTTTGACAGCTGTCAAACGACGACGCGTAAATGGACTGCCTCGGCAAAGAAGTGCAGGGCACTTCTTTGCCACGTAATTTGAGCTGTTCTTCATTGAACTCAATGAAGCACAGCTCAAGATTTACGAGCGTCTCAGACGGCTCGCAAAATGCGAGGAGGAGCATTTACGTGTGAAACGAGGCAGTTGTTAACAGTCTGTCTTTTCACACGTAAATGCCTCTCATCGTGTGAACATACCCTTAGGATTTGGGTACGCGCTGGCCCTTTAAGAAGGGAAGAGCCAGCGTGTGTGCCCTCTAGTGGCTGCAGCCGCACATCATGGATGACGGCCGTGGAGGGAGGTGAGAGATGCAGTTACCTGACGATGCCCAGAGCCTGCAGAGCGTCTGGATCGGGTGAGTGGAGCTCGGGACGAGCATGAGGGAATGGAGGGTACTGGAATTGAAGCAGTGGGGAACGGCGCGGCAGCCGTTACAGCCCACTTGGTGTAAAGGGAAGTGTTTTATATATTTATATCTATGTACATGTGAATGTAGATATATATATATATATATATATAATATATATATTTGTCCCTCCAGAAAGGTGTATATTCAGACACCCTCGGGGATGGAAGCCATAAGCATTAAACTAATCCAGGAAACAGGAAGTTCCAACTGCCCTCCTATCCCCCTACTAGATAATGGAATTCCATGAGGCCCAGGCCCCCTCCCTTTCACCTGCATGAGCCTGTGATGTCACACAGATGTGCACGGGGGGTTTAAAAGGACAAACGGTCCCAAAGTTCTGTCTCTTCTTCCTGCTCCCTGGCTTCACTAAGGGTTTCCTCTTCCCTCCTGGCCTGCTCCTGCCTCATGGCCCTGATGGCCCCACACGAACCTTGGACCAGATGAACTGCTAAGTATCTTCTCCCCTATACTCCCAATAACCCTTTCCTGCAGCCCCCACATTACCTGTACCCCTACATGCACATTCCCATACCCCCTGGTCCCCCCACCCTTCTTCCATTTACCCTTGCTGCACTACCCTGCAGTTACCCTTGACCTGCACATCCCCAGGTACACAGAAAGAAGAAGACATTCCCCTTGTTTCTCCTTATCCTGATTATTAAACCTTAGTGTATAGGGAGTGGTACAGAAATAGTGAGCGTGTATTGTATTGTAACGTAACTGTATTCATATGTATGTTTAGGAATGTGGGTGGAGGCATAACATAGGATACCGTGTTTATACTGTACTACGTATAGTGTGAGTATACTCAGTATATATTAACGTATTATATGTATTGGGGTATACTGATACTATACAGTGATCAGTTACTGTGTTCTGTGTTTCATGTATTTTATATGTAAGTGATTACTGTTAGTAATAAATATTACCCTTTATTTACTATACAATTATATTTATTGTACGGTCTTATTCCGTTGAGTAGAAGCAAAGCAAGTAGACGTTAGTATAAGGAAAAGGTAGGGGAACTGATTATAAAGGAGGTAGTAATAGTGGGCGACCAAGTAGGTGAAACCCAGCTATTATAACAGCCCTTTTACACACGTGGGTGAGTGTGTAGTGAGTATATATGGTATATATTATATATATATAGCCCTTTTTCACTTTGTAACAAGTTAAAAAAAAAAACGGCCAGTTGGTCATTAAGAAACTAATTAGCATAAATCTAAAACTGTTCATAACGTGCTAAAAAATGATATGTTATCTACATTACAGCGCCGATCAGATTAGTTAGGAGAAAGGGCACTTATAATCTGGTGACAGACCCTCTTTAAAGGGAATGTGTCGCTAGAAATTATTTATTTTTTTCTCAGTTAAACAGTTAGTATATAAGTGATTACACATTGTTTTAATTTTTTTCATTTTTTCACAAGTCAGGAAATATTATAAATTAGATTCTAAGTTATAACATTTCCATGTGCTGGTCACTAGAGGGAGCAATTCCCAAAATTGCAGCATTGGCAATGTGGTAAAGCAACCTCATTGCTTTATGCTGAAAATTTGGGGTAGACACACTCGCTCTAGTGTCCTCACACAATCCCCCCTCCCTTATTCTGGCTAGTGCCAGGAGAAGGAGGGGGTTGAATCTTCAAACCTCCTAAACTTTGTGCCGCCATTTTCTGATCGCACAGGGTAGGAGGATTAGATACAGTGGTAATCAGACAGTATAACACGAACATAATACACACATCACATACACAAACATAACTAGTGTAAGGAGAAGGAGGTGGTTGAATCTTCAAACCTCCTACACTGTGTGCCGCCATTGTCTGAGCGAATGCACAGTGTAGGAGGATTAGATACAGTGGTAATCAGACAGTATAACACGAACATACACAAACATAATACACACATCACATACACAAACATAAGTTACCTGCTCCTGCCGCCGTTGCCGCCTCCACTCCTATTCCTTGCGCCTTCGCATAAGGCCGGAAGCCGCGACCGGAAGTCGTCATCTTACTGTCCGGCCGCGGCTTCCAGTCCACATGAAAATGGCGCCAGATTTCGCTCTGCCGAAAAACTTCCTTTTGATTTGTGTGGGAACGGCGCATGCGCCGTTCCCACACGGACGGTGTACGCTATAGTGAATGTAACGGCTCCCATTCGCATTCTCTATGGGGATGTATGTGCCATATTCCATCTCTGTATGTGTCGTTAATGGACAGATACAGAGATGAAAAAAAAAATGGCAGCCCGCATAGAGAAGTAAAAGTAAGTAAAAAGTACAACACAACAACACAAATAAAGAAAATGTATATTAATAACATACTAAAAGCATTATTATATATATAAAAAAAAAAATTGTGACACCTTCCCTTTAAAGATAAAGAAAGAACCACTATGTCGGCACAGGAGGTGGAGTTGAAGGTACTGACTGAGGTGTGTAGACTGGCTTAAGGTAAAACTGCAAATATGTATACTGACTCTAGATATGCTTTTGGTATTGCACATGATTATGACCCAATCTGGAAGAGCAGGGATTTTTCTGGATCCACAGGTAAACCCATAAAGAATGTTGAGAGAGGCTCTGACACTGCCAAAGAGGGTAGGTATACTCAATGTGCAAGCTCTTACTAAAGTGCAAGCTACCCCTGAAGCGAGGAGAAATAGACTTGCAGCTGAGGCTGCGAAAGCTGCGGCTCTCACGTCCCTCAAAGAGGAGGACGTAGTATTCTTGACCAGCATAGCATCTGGTCCCATAGGCATGACAATATTAAAGGGAATGTGTCGCTAGAAAATATTTTTTTTTTCCAGTTAAACAGTTAGTATATAAGTGATTACACATTGTTTTCATTTTTTCACGAGTCAGGAAATATTATAAATTAGATTCTAATTTATAACATTTCCATGTGCTGGTCACTAGAGGGAGCAATTCCCAAAATTTCAGCATTGGCAATGTGGTAAAGCGACCTCATTGCTTTATGCTGCAAATTTGGGGTAGACACACTCGCTCTAGTGTCCTCACACAATCCCCCCTCCCTTATTCTGGCTAGTGCCAGGAGAAGGAGGGGGTTGAATCTTCAAACCTCCTAAACTTTGTGCCGCCATTTTCTGATCGCACAGGGTAGGAGGATTAGATACAGTGGTAATCAGACAGTATAACACGAACATAATACACACATCACATACACAAACATAACTTACCTGATCCTGACGCCGCTGCCACCTCCGCTCCTATTCCTTGCGCCTTCGCATATGGCCGGAAGCTGCGACCGGAAGTCGTCATCTTATTGTCCGGCCGCGGTTTCCGGTCCACATGAAAATGCTGCCGGATTTCTCTCTGCCGAAGACCTTCCTTTTGGTCTGTGAGGGAGCGGCACATGCGCCGTCCCCAACAGACGTCGTAAGCTATAGTGAATGGAACGGCTCCCGTTCGCATTCTCTATGGGGATGTATGTGCCGTATTCCATCTCTGTATGTGTCGTTAATAGACACATACAGAGATGAAAAAAAAATGGCAGCCCCCATAGAGAAGTAAAAGTAAGAAAAACGTAAAAAGTACAACACAAGAACACAAATAAATAAAATTTATTTTAATATCATACTAAAAGCAATATTATATATATAAAAAAAAAATCTGCGACACCTTCCCTTTAAGTAGAAAACAAAGTCAAGCCACAAAAGAAGAAAAAGAACAGTGACAGACAATGGGTGCCGGTGAAGGGGAGGATGGAATATGGGTAATAGGATGTGCCTAACCAGAGTCCTCTTCCCCATGGTAATCCAACTAATGCATGGACCAACACATATGTCAAGAGAAGGAATGTGTGCAATGGTGGGTAGCCCAAGGCTTCAGCAGTGCCGCTGCCAGATTTGTCCAGAGGTGCATGATATATATGTGCCTGCCATAACATAGGCAAAACTGTGTAGGTTGCAAAAAGGCATATGGTAAAGGCAGACAACCCATATCAGTGATTGCAGATTGACTCAGTTACCAAAGGTGGGACAGTATGAACATGTACCGGTCGGTATAGATCTGTTCTCCGGGAGGCCTGAGGCGTGGCCAGTAACGAGGGCGACAGCAAAAGTAAAAGATTGCTCTCAGAAGTGGTATGTAGATACCCTAAGACAATAGAAAATGATAGAGGAACTCACTTTACTGGAGAGGTACTCAAATAAATCTTGCAGGCCCTGGGCATAGAGCAGCTTCTCACACCCCTTATCATCCCCAGAGCAGTGGGAAGGTAGAAAGGTTGAATGGGACTTTGAAGATAAAAATCCAGAAGGCCATGGCTGAAACCCATAAACCATGGACTGAGTGTCTGCCCATTTCACTCTGATCTCACCAGTTATTTAGGAGCTCTGTAAAAAAAAAAAAAAAATAGCTCACGCAGATGTATAAATATGTTTATGATTCCATTCCAGATCCCAAGTGAAAGGAGGACATTGTTTACAGCCGGGGACTGGGCATGATTAAAGAGACAGCGTAAGGCCTCATTTACACGAGCGTATTATACGCGCGTGCGACGCGCGTGCTTTTCACGCGTGTCGTACGCACCTATAATAGTCTATGGGGCTGTTTAGACGATGCGTGTATTTTGCGCTGCGTGAGTGCGTTGCGTAAAACTCACGACATGTTCTATATTCTTGCGTTTTTCACGCAACACGCACCCATTGACTTCAATGGGTGTGTGAAAACAACGCATGCCACACGGACGGTCCTGCGTTGCATGCGCGAAAAACACGCAAGAGCTGTTATGTCCATTCTAATTAGTCTATAAAGCTACACAAAGCTACTCCAAACCAGGAAGTGCCTGCCTTTCAAGTGCGAGGGGGCAAGTCTAGCCAGTGCCAGGAGAGTTGTCTGCGGATAGTTTGGAGTGTTTCACAGCCATATACTACAGCCATGCCGCGCGGGATGGATGTGGAGCGCCTCATACTTTTTGTCCAGGAGCATCCAGCGATATGGGATAACAGATGTGAGGAGTATCACAACAGGACGGTGAAGGAGGACGCATGGGAGTTGGTGGCCAAAAACCTCTTTGGGCAAGAGTGGGAGACAGGCCGAACCCGTGACCGCACTCGGTTGGGTGAGTACCTGGCATTTTCTGTCAATGCCTGTCATGCCTATCGAAAACCTGGGCCCTGTATGTGTATTGCGCACATGAGCACGAGAAACTTTGGTGGAGCAGGTGCTTCCCCACGTCACACCGCATTGCCATTGCAGGGCCCTTCATTTTGTAGTGAGAGGTGATAGTTCTGATGGCGTGTTATGTTTTTGTTACATACACCAGTCCAAGATATCAAGACACGGTGGCGGAGCTGCCGTGATCAATTCAGGCGAGAGATGGGTGACAAGGGACGCAGCGGAGATGGGGCATCTCGCAAACGGCCCTACATTTATACTAAGCAGCTGATGTTCCTGAAGGACATCATGGATATGCGCACGTAAGCATTTATGTCGTTGCATGAGTGTAATGTGTGTTTGGCCAGGTCCTGTCTGCCAACGTGTTGTTGTGGGCATTGTTAGATTTTGTACTCATATTTTTTTTGCTCCTTGTAGAACCACCGACAATTTGGAGGACACAGCAGAGGAGACTGACGTGGGGGAGTCTGTGGCCGAACCCCCTGCTCCCAATATCCTGCCACCCAGCCCCGAGCCGACACCCCAGGAGCCCGCACCAGGCCAGTCAGAACGGCCGGTTGGCTCTCCAGCCCAGGAGCGGCCCGTGCGAGCCCGCAGTCGGCGTGTTCGTGCCCCACAGCCCTCCACATCTGCCCAGGTGGATACGCGGGTACTGGACTATCTGAGGCGAGCCGCAGAGGAGGATGGCAATGATGCCTTCGGCCGCAGCATTGTCCCCCTCCTACGCCTGGTGCCGATGGACCTTATGGGCCGTCTGCAGGCGTCGATCGTCACATTGATCGACGCTTGCAGACCGCCACACAATCCCCATATGTGTTTCACGGCAATAGAGCAGTGGCGAAATAATTACATGCCGCCACCCACGGCCCAGGTGCCTGGCCAATTTCACCCTGTTCCCCAGATGGCCCGTCCGCATCCATACATGCGCCCTATGGCTCCCCACTTCGCAGGGCCCACATTCCACCCACCACATCAGCACCACTATGCTGGCCAGGAACAACCTACCCAGCTCCAGGTCCAGCATAGTGGTGCTGAAATGCAGGCATATGCCTCCCCAGCCCAACTATACCAACACCTCTGAGTGTGTTGGTGCCAATATATTTGGCCGGCACTGTTGTGTGTGGTGCAGGCCTGGCCACGTATGTTGTGGGATCATGTTTTTATTTTGTATTTCGTTACACCATGTTGGTGTCTAAGTTTTTGTCCCCAAAATTTGGGATTGGTCCGAATCCCTAAATAAAAAAAAATAAGGTTAATGGTTTGATTTCGTTTTATTATTCATTTAGACCACACAACAGAAGGTTTGCCACACATTTCATTAGCCTACACTCTCACACACTTCTGGCCTTTTGGACCAATGCATGGACATGTGATATGAGGTTTTAGTTAATCTCTCGTGGTTTGACATGGCTTGAAAGGGATTGCAAAGTTTAGGTCCTGCCATGGGCCCTGAAGCAAAATAAGTACACTTGCAATTGGACTTCCCTAACTGGAGTCCGCACAACAGGATATATGGGCAAAGTAAGTCGGCAACTGTGTAAAGTCCTGCTCAAACCCCGAGAGATATAAGCTCGCAACCCGCGTCAAGGGTCCTCATGTTTTGCGAGTCCCTACCCCAACCCCAACCCACAAAAGAAACAAAACAAAAAATGCCCACATCTCAGGTGGGTAGTGAAGCGTCAAAATAACATTCACCCCATCACAGGTCATCAGCCCCCCACGGTGCTGGTCCAGATGGGCACTCAAAATATGCCGCCAAAGTATCACGAACTCGAAGGCCGGAGGAGACAGATCGCCCGAGAGGAATCACCGGGACATTGTCAGTGGTGTCTGCATGTGTTATGATATAGTCAGCATCAAAGTTTGCATCATTAATGCAGCAGAAGTTATGCAGAACTACACCCGCTTGGATAACACGTGTGACATTATGCATGGACAATTGCATTGTTGACAGAAAGACACGCCACCTGTTCGACATAATGCCAAAGGCACATTCGACACATCGCCGAGCTCTGCCCAGGCGGAGATTGAACATGCGCCTACGGTCATCCAAGCCCCTTCTTGCAAAGGGACGCATGACTTGCCTTGTGAGTGCAAACCCCTCATCTGCCACGATTACATACGGGATTGGGGGCCCGCTGGAGCCTGGGAGGATGGAGGGTTCCGGCAACCCCAGTCGCCTATTCACGAGTCGCTTCCCCATTCTTGATGTACGGAATATGCGTGCATCTGCCGAGCTTCCATACGAGCCAATGTCAACAATAGTGAAACAATAATTAGTGTCCGCCAAGGCTAACAATACCATAGAAAAATACTGCTTGTAGTTATAGTATTGCGAGCCACTGCGTGGGGGCTTTCTCACACGAATGTGTTTGCCGTCAAGGGCACCAATGCAATTTGGAAATTCAGTAGCTCTAAGAAATCCCTCTGATATACTTAGCCACTGTTCTGTCGTGGGCTGAGGCATGACCGTGCTCTTTAAACTCTGCCACAACACGACACAGGTGGATGTGACAATGAACGAAATGGTGGTCACTCCCAAAAGAAATTCAAAATGCAACGAATGATAACTATTGCCTGTGGCCAGAAATCTAGAAAATAAAGAGAAAGAAAAAGAAAGGAAGAACACATGTTAGTGCGGGGCTGGTGAAGCAGACAGCGGCATGGACTAAGTTATAGCAGCTTCATACATACCTCAAGGTCACAAGCAGACGTTCCTCGGGCGAAATGCAGCGTCTCATGTTCGTATTCTGGAAGGTGAGACCAGAGCGAGTTTGCTCAAGCAGAAGGTCAAATGTGGCCACAGACATGCGGCAGAAGGATCGAAATTTGTCGGGATGCCGGCGTAAGTCCTCAAACAGGGTATGGAAATGCCCTTTTATTGTACGTTGGGCCACAAGTGGATGAACCCAAATGCGACTTCTTCCAGGCGTGTGGTGCTGCAGCATGTGTCGGCGCTGGCCAAACCGACGTGAGATCATCCAGAGAAGAAGCACACGCGCCAGTGCTGGCGAAGCCATAATAGTTGGGTGTCAAAGCGATTCCAATTTGAAGGGAAAAACAAACACTGTGGTTTCTGCAGAGGCGGAAATAAGCTTGCAAACAGATTTCTACCAGCAAGCAGGGGTTGGGCCAGCTGGCCTATTTGTAGGCGGGCGTCCCACTAATCCCCTCTGCGTTTTTTACGCGCGATGCAAACGCTAGTCGTGCGCGCGTTTAAAACGCAACAAGGCTGCGTATACGCAGTGCATACGCCATACAAACGCGCGCAAAACGCAGCGTTTTTTGCGCGCGCAAAACGCATACGCTCGTGTAAATGAGGCCTAAAGCACTAGAGCCGCACTGTGGCGGTCAGTACCAAGTACAACTCACAACTTACACATCCGTTAAGTTGGAAGGAAAGACAACTTGGATACACGCCATTCACTGCTGAAAGGTCCTCAATCACAATGCTGAACTATGGGTCTCGTCAAGCTACGGCTGACCTTCATCTCCGTCCTCTCTACTCTACCTATGGTCCAAATGGTGATCTAGAAGAAGAGTTTAAGAACACGTTTATCAAACATCAAGTGATATTAGTATTGACTAAATTGCTGGACTGTTGTATATGTATCCATTACCCTCTTTCTCCAAAAACGATGCCATATCCGAAGATAGATGAAGTTATTGCCTTGGCCTTGCAGTCTCATCTCTTTTCCCTAGTGCTTAACCCTAAGGCTGGGTTCACACGACCTATTTTCAGGCGTAAACGAGGCGTATTATGCCTCGATTTACGCCTGAAAATACGGCTCCAATACGTCGGCAAACATCTGCCCATTCATTTGTATGGGTTTGCCGACGTACTGTGCCGACGACCTGTAATTTACGCATCGTCGTTTGACAGCTGTCAAACGACGATGCGTAAAATGACTGCCTCGCCAAAGAAGTGCAGGACACTTCTTTGGACGTTTTTGGAGCCATTTTCTCATAGACTCCAATGAAAACAGCTCCAAAAACGGACGTAAAAAACGCAGCGAAAAACGTGAGTTGCTCAAAAACTTCAGAAAATCAGGGGCTGTTTTCCCTTGAAAACAGCTCCGTATTTTCAGACGTTTTTGGTCACTACGTGTGCACATACCCTTAGGCTGGGTTCACACGACCTATTTTCAGACGTAAACGAGGCGTATTATGCCTCGTTTTACGTCTGAAAATAAGGCTACAATACGTCGGCAAACATCTGCCCATTCATTTGAATGGGTTTGCCGACGTACTGTGCAGACAACCTGTCATTTACGCGTCGTCGTTTGACAGCTGTCAAACGACGACGCGTAAAATGACTGCCTCGTCAAAAGAAGTGCAGGACACTTCTTTCAGACGTAATTTGAGCCGTTCTTCATTGAACTCAATGAAGCACAGCTCAAAATTTACGGCTGTCAGAGAAGCCTCGCAAAGTGCGAGGAGGAGCATTTACGACTGAAACGAGGCAGCTGTTTTCTCCTAAAAACAGTCTGTCTTTTCAGACATAAATGCCTGCTATCGTGTGCACATACCCTTAGGGCAGATTCAGACGAACGTTGC
This sequence comes from Rhinoderma darwinii, assembly GCF_050947455.1. Lineage (NCBI taxonomy): Eukaryota > Metazoa > Chordata > Amphibia > Anura > Rhinodermatidae > Rhinoderma > Rhinoderma darwinii. The sequence continues at coordinate 638,028,017 of NC_134687.1, read as the reverse complement.
GTTTTTGCGCGCGGAAACAACGCGGGTTTTGCGCGCGCAAAAAACATTTGACAGCTGCGTGTGTCATCCGTGTATGATGCGCGGCTGCGTGATTTTCACGCAGCCGCCATCATAGAGATGAGGCTAGTCGACGCCCGTCACTGTCCAAGGTGCTGAAAGAGCTAACTGATCGGCAGTAACTCTTTCAGCACCCTCGACAGTGAATGCCGAACACAATATACAGCAACCTGTTAAAAAAAAAGAAAAAGTTCGTACTTACCGAGAACTTCCCTCCCGGCCGTCCTTGGTGACGCGCCTCTCTTGACATCGGGCCCGACCTCACTGGATGACGCGACAGTCCATGTGACCGCTGCAGCCTGTGCTTGGCCTGTGATTGGCTGGAGCTGTCACTTGGACTGAATTGTCATCCCGGGAGGTCAGACTGGAGGAAGAAGCCGGGAGTTATCGGTAAGTCAGAACTTCGTTTTTTTTTTACAGGTTCATGTATATTGGGATCGGAAGTCACTGTCCATGGTGCTGAAACAGTTTAACTCTTTCAGCACCCTGGACAGTGACTATCTCCTGACATCGCGTACCGGAATTTTTTTTGCCGGGTTCGGCCAAAACGAGTTTGGCCGAACCCGGTGAAGTTCGGTTCGGTTGTCCGGGTTCGCTCATCTAAAAAGACACTCCGTTTGGATGTTTGGAAACATAAAAGCACGTGGTGCTTTTCTGTTTACATTCATCCTTTTGACAGCTGGTGCGCTGTTTCAGTCGGTTCGCACGGAAGTGCTTCCGTGCGACCTGCGTGGTTTTCACGCACCCATTGACTTCAATGGGTGCGTGATGCGCGAAATACGCGGAGATATTGAACATGTCGCGTTTTTTGCGCAGCTGACAAACGCTGCGCAAAAAGCACGGACTGTCTGTACTGCCCCATAGACTTGAATTGGTCTGTGCGTGGCGCATGAAAACCATGCGGCCCGCACGGACCGAATACACGTTCGTGTGAACCCCCCTTAGGGGGGATTCACACGAACGTGTATTCGGTCCGTGCGGGCCGCGTGGTTTTCACGCGCCACGCACAGACCAATACAAGTCTATGGGGCAGTACAGACAGTCCGTACTTTTTGCGCAGCGTTTGTCAGCTGCGCAAAAAACGCGACATGTTCAATATCTCCGCGTATTTCGAAGTCAATGGGTGCGTGAAAACCACTGAAACAGCGCACCAGCTGTCAAAAGGATGAATGTAAACAGAAATGCACCACGTGCTTTTCTGTTTCCAAACATCCAAACGGAGTGTCTTTTTAGATGAGCGAACCCGGACAACCGAACCGAACTTCACCGGGTTCGGCCGAACTCGTTTTGGCCAAACCCGGCAAAAAAATTTCCGGTGCGCGACGTCAGGAGATAGTCACTGTCCAGGGTGCTGAAAGAGTTAAACTGTTTCAGCACCATGGACAGTGACTTCCGATCCCAATATACATGAACCTGTAAAAAAAAAACGAAGTTCTGACTTACCGATAACTCCCGGCTTCTTCCTCCAGTCTGACCTCCTGGGATGACAATTCAGTCCAAGTGACAGCTCCAGCCAATCACAGGCCAAGCACAGGCTGCAGCGGTCACATGGACTGCGGCGTCATCCAGGGAGGTGGGGCCAGATGTCAAGAGAGGCGCGTCACCAAGGACGCGTCACCAAGGCAATGGCCGGGAGGGAAGTTCTCGGTAAGTACGAACTTTTCCTTTTTTTTTAACAGGTTGCTGTATATTGTGTTCGGCATTCACTGTCGAGGGTGCTGAAAGAGTTACTGCCAATCAGTTAGCTCTGTCAGCACCTTGGACAGTGACGGGCGTCGACTAGCCTCATCTCTATGATGGCGGCTGCGCGAAAATCACGCAGCCGCGCATCATACACGGATGACACACGCAGCTGTCAAATGGTTTTTGCGCGCGCAAAAACGCAACGTTCGTCTGAATCTGCCCTTACTCTCATGGAATTGTTTCTCTTGTAATAGCAGCGTGGGAATCAGATCCTTGGCTGTTGTTTAACCCCTTCAGGACGCAGCCTGTTTTGGCCTTGTGGCACAGAGGATTTTTTCAAATCTGACGTGTCACTTTATGTGGTAATAACTTGGGAATGCTTTTACTTATCCAAGCGATTCTGAGATTGTTTTCTCGGGACATATTGTATTTTATGATAGTGGAAATATTTGGTCGATAAATTCAATATTTATTAGTGAAAAACACCAACATTTAGAGGGATCTCCTTGTAAAACAGATAGTAATACCACACAAAATAGTCACTAGTTACCATTTCCAATATGTCTACTTTATGTTTGCATAATTTTTTGAACATTCTTTTCTTTTTCTAGGAAGTTGCAAAGCTTAGAACTTTAGCAGCAATTTCTCACATTTTCAAGAAAATTTAAAAAGGCTATTTTTACAGGTACCAGTTTAGTTCTGAAGGGATTTTTATATTAGAATCCCCCAATAAATCACCCCATTTTAAAAACTACCCCTCAAAGTAATCAAAACAGCATTCAGAAAGTTTCTTAACCCTTTAGGGTATGTTCACACAGAGTTTTTTGAAGCGGAAACTGCACCGCAAAACTCGCAAAAAAACGGCCGAAAATGCCTCCCATTGATTTCAATGGGAGGCGGAGGCGTCTTTTTCCCGCGAGCGGTAAAACCGTCTCGCGGGAGAAAGGAGGGACATACCCTATCTTCGGGCGTTTACGCCTCGGACCTCCCATTGACATCAATGGGAGGCAGAGAAAGTGTATTTCGCTGAGTTTTATGCCCGCGGTGTTCAATGGCCGCGGGCGAAAAACGCCGCAAAAATCGGCGTGCAGGCAGAGGAAAATCTGCCTCAAACTTCCAAACGGAATTTTGAGGCAGAATTTCCGCCTGCAAAAAACTCTGTGTGAACCCATCCTTAGGCGTTTCATAGGAAATGAAGCAAACTAGATGGGAAATTTACAAATTTCATTTTTTTTTTGCCGAAATTCCTTTGTAATCCATTTTTCTCTGTAAACTCAAGGTTTTACCAGAGAAACGCAATCAGTATTTATTGCCCAGATTCTACAGTTATTAGAAATATCCCACATGTGGCCCTAGTGTCCTAATGGACCGAAACACTGGCCTCAGAAGAGAAGGAGCACCTACAGGATTTTGGGGTGTGCTTTTTTTTAGATTATATTTTAGGCACCATGTCAGGTTTCAAGACGTCTTGTGGTGCCAAAACAGTGGAAACTCCCCAAAAGTGACCCCATTTTGGAAACTACACCCCTCAAGGAATTTATCTAGGGGTATAGTTAGCATTTTGACCCCACAGGTATTTTGCTATATTTATATTTATTTTGCTATATTTATTGGAGTTAGTCTGTGAAAATAAAAATCTACATTTTTTCAGAAAAAACATAGAAATTTGTAATATTTACAAGGAATAAACAAGAAAATGCGCTCCAACATTTGTAAAGCATCTTCTTCCGATTACGGAAATACCCCATATGTGGTAATAAACTGATGTTTGGACCCACAGCAGGGCTCAGAAGGGAAGGAGCACCTTTTGGATTTTGGAGCGCAGATTTTGCTGGGATGGTTTTTGGTGCCATGTCATGTTTGCAACGCCCTGGAGGGAAACTACACCCCTCAAGGAATTTTTCTAGGGGTATAGTGATCATTTATACCACACAGAGTTTTTGCAGAATTTAGTGGAATTAGGCCGTGAAAATGAATATCAACATTTTTGTTCACTAAAATGTTTACTTTTTTCATTTTCACAAGGGATAAAGGAGAAAAAGCTGCTCAACATTTGTAAAGCAATTTTTCCCGAGTACGACAATACCCCATATATGGTAATAATAGTTTTTTTTTATAGAAATTAATTAACCTTTGCAGGACTGTGTTAGGGATCTGCCAGGTACTTCATCTAGCTATACTCCTGGGATTAATCAATCCACACCTGAGGCCAGACCTGTTCGACTGACACCATCTCCCACCAACCAGGCTGGCAGGCTCAGGAGTGGGAGAGCCTATCGCGGCCTGGTCTCTCGGAGTTAGCTCCGCCCCCTGCCCTTTATTACCTGCCCTGTGCTCTCCCTCAGTGCTTGTAATTCTTTTGGATTCCTGGCCCCACTGCTGCTTGCTCCAGCCTGCTTCTGCCGTGCTTCTGCCTTGCTGCAGTTCTGCTTGACCTGCTTTGCTTGCCCTGGCTTGCTCCTGTCTCCGTGCCCGCTCGGGTGTACTCACTTCGTCCTGGTCCTGACTGTTCGTTCGCCGCCCCGTTTCCTCGTGGCGTTCCGTGGCTACTGCCCCTTCCCTTGCGTGTTCCCTGTTTGTCTTCCAGTGCACTTAGCCAGCGTAGGGACCGCCGCCCAGTTGTACCTCGTCGCCTAGGGCGGGTCGTTGCAAGTAGGCAGGGACAGGGCGGTGGGTAGATTAGGGCTCACTTTCCCTTCACCTCCTTCCTGCCATTACATAATTACAAGCCCTTACCTAGTCTACCCTTTCTCCTACGCTGACGCTATCATGGACCCCCTTGAGACCCTGACCCAGCAGATGCAGGGCCTCTCCCTACAGGTCCAGGCCCTGGCCCAAAGGGTCAATCAGGGTGACGCTGCTTTAGTAGTACCCCTCACCTCACCTCTAGAACCCGACCTCAAGTTACCTGACCGGTTTTCAGGGGACCGTAAGACGTTTCTCTCCTTCCGGGAGAGTTGCAGACTGTATTTCCGCCTAAAGCCCCACTCCTCAGGTTCCGAGAACCAGCGGGTGGGTATCATCATATCCCGACTCCAGGAAGGGCCCCAAGAGTGGGCCTTCTCCTTGGCTCCTGACGCCCCTGAACTTTCCTCTGTTGATCGTTTTTTCTCTGCCCTCGGACTCATTTACGACGAGACTGACAGGACTGCTTTAGCCGAGAGTCAGCTGGTGACCTTACGTCAGGGTAGGAGACCGGTTGAGGAGTACTGTTCTGATTTTAGGAAGTGGTGCGTAGCTTCTCAGTGGAACGATCCGGCCCTAAGGTGCCAGTTTAGGTTAGGATTATCTGACGCCCTGAAGGATCTGCTGGTTAGCTACCCCTCGCCTGACTCCCTTGACCAGGTTATGGCCCTAGCAGTACGACTTGACCGACGTCTCAGGGAACGTCAGCTAGAACGCTTCAGTGTGCTCCCCTCTGACTTTTCTGCGATTCCCCCCGAGGTCCCGTCTCCTCGCCCCTCCACGGAGGACTCGGAGGTACCTATGCAACTCGGGGCCTCCATGTCCCCTCGACAACGTAGGGAGTTTCGCAGAATGAATGGTCTCTGCTTCTACTGTGGGGACGACAAGCATCTACTGAACACCTGTCCCAGGCGCAAGAATAAGAAGCCGGAAAACTTCCGCGCCTAAGTGATCATCGGGGAGGTCACTTGGGCGCACAGGTATTTCCCGTTAATGTGAAACGCAATAAAATTTTGCTTCCCTTTCAGGTCTCGTTTACTGGCCGGTCTGCCACGGGCAGTGCTTTCGTGGATTCTGGCTCATCTGCTAATATCATGTCTGTGGAATTTGCTATGTCTCTAAAGATGCCTTGTATTGATTTACCTTATCCTATCCCTGTAGTAGGAATCGACTCAACCCCCCTTGCTAATGGTTATTTTACTCAGCATACTCCTGTTTTTGAACTCCTGGTTGGCTCCATGCATTTGGAGCAGTGCTCTGTACTGGTGATGCAGGGATTATCGTCTGATCTGGTTTTAGGCCTTCCCTGGTTGCAGTTGCATAATCCCACATTTGATTGGAATACTGGGGATCTCACCAAATGGGGTAATGAATGTCTTATGTCATGTTTTTCCGTTAACTCTATTTCTCCCCGGGAGGAGGTAAACACGCTTCCTGAGTTTGTTCAGGACTTCGCCGATGTGTTTTCTAAGGAGGCCTCCGAGGTGTTGCCCCCCCATAGAGATTACGATTGCGCTATCGATTTGGTGCCTGGTGCCAAGCTTCCTAAGGGTAGGATATTTAATCTTTCATGTCCTGAACGTGAAGCGATGAGGGTATATATCCAAGAATGCCTGGCCAAGGGTTTCATTCGCCCCTCGACTTCTCCTGTAGGTGCTGGCTTCTTCTTCGTGGGGAAGAAGGATGGTGGTCTTAGGCCGTGCATTGATTATCGTAACCTGAATAAGGTCACCGTAAGGAACCAGTACCCACTTCCTTTGATTCCGGATCTTTTTAATCAGGTTCAGGGAGCCCAGTGGTTTTCTAAGTTCGATCTACGGGGGGCATATAACCTTATCCGCATCAAAGAGGGGGATGAGTGGAAAACTGCGTTCAACACACCCGAGGGTCATTTCGAATACCTGGTCATGCCCTTTGGGTTGTGTAATGCCCCTGCTGTCTTCCAGAATTTTATTAATGAAATCCTGAGAGAGTACCTGGGTAATTTTCTTGTTGTGTACCTTGATGACATACTGGTGTTTTCCAAGGACTGGTCCTCCCACGTGGAGCATGTCAGGAAGGTGCTCCAGGTCCTTCGGGAGAATAATCTGTTTGCTAAGACTGAAAAATGTGTCTTTGGGGTACAGGAGATACCATTTTTAGGGCAAATCCTCACTCCTCATGAATTCCGCATGGACCCTGCCAAGGTTCAAGCTGTGGCGGAATGGGTCCAACCTGCCTCCCTTAAGGCGTTACAGTGTTTTTTAGGGTTCGCCAACTATTACAGGAGATTTATTGCCAACTTCTCGGTCGTCGCTAAGCCTCTTACGGACCTCACCCGCAAGGGTGCCGATGTCCTCCATTGGCCCCCTGAGGCCGTCCAGGCCTTTGAGACTCTCAAGAAGTGCTTTATCTCGGCCCCCGTGCTGATTCAGCCCAACCAAGAGGAGCCATTTATTGTGGAGGTTGACGCTTCCGAGGTGGGAGTGGGGGCCGTCTTGTCCCAGGGTACCAGCTCCCTCACCCATCTCCGCCCCTGTGCTTACTTCTCTAGGAAGTTTTCGCCCACGGAGAGTAACTATGATATTGGCAACCGCGAACTTCTAGCCATTAAATGGGCTTTTGAGGAGTGGCGGCACTTCCTGGAGGGGGCCAGACACCAGGTAACGGTCCTTACGGATCACAAGAATCTGGTTTTCCTAGAATCGGCCCGGAGGCTTAATCCTAGACAAGCTCGGTGGGCACTATTCTTTACCAGATTTAATTTCTTGGTTACCTATAGGGCTGGGTCGAAGAATATTAAGGCTGATGCTCTGTCACGTAGTTTCATGGCCAATCCTCCTTCCGAGAAGGATCCCGCTTGTATTTTACCCCCTGGTATAATCGTCTCTGCCACGGATTCTGATTTAGCTTCTGATATCGCGGCTGATCAGGGTGCAGCTCCCGGGAACGTCCCTGGGGACAAACTGTTTGTTCCCCTGCAATACCGGCTGAGGGTACTCAGGGAAAACCATGACTCCGCTCTATCTGGTCATCCTGGCATCTTGGGCACCAAACACCTCATTACCAGAAACTATTGGTGGCCTGGGTTGCCTAAAGATGTTAGGGCTTACGTCGCCGCTTGTGAGGTTTGCGCTAGGTCCAAAACCCCTAGGTCCCGACCTGCGGGCCTACTACGTTCCTTGCCCATTCCCCAGAGACCTTGGACCCATATCTCCATGGATTTTATCACCGATTTGCCTCCATCTCAGGGCAAGTCGGTGGTGTGGGTGGTAGTCGACCGCTTCAGCAAGATGTGCCACTTTGTGCCCCTTAAGAAGCTACCTAACGCCAAGACGTTAGCTTCTTTGTTTGTGAAACACATCCTGCGTCTCCATGGGGCCCCAGTCAATATCGTTTCTGACAGAGGGGTACAATTTGTTTCCTTATTTTGGAGAGCTTTTTGTAAAAAATTGGAGATTGATCTGTCCTTCTCCTCCGCCTTCCATCCCGAAACTAATGGCCAAACGGAAAGGACCAACCAATCCCTGGAACAATATTTAAGGTGTTTCATCTCTGACTGTCAATTCGATTGGGTCTCATTCCTTCCCCTTGCTGAATTTTCCCTGAATAACCGGGTCAGTAACTCGTCAGGGGTCTCCCTGTTTTTCTGTAATTTCGGGTTTAACCCAAGGTTCTCCTCCGTCTCCCCTGGTTGTTCCAATAATCCTGAGGTAGAGGAGGTTCATCGGGAACTGTGCACTGTCTGGGCCCAGGTTCAGAAGAACCTAGAGGCGTCCCAGAGCGCACAAAAGATTCAGGCGGATAGTAGACGTTCTGCTAACCCCCGGTTTGTCGTCGGGGATTTGGTCTGGCTGTCGTCCAGGAACTTGCGCCTTAAGGTCCCGTCCAGGAAGTTTGCTCCCCGATTCATTGGACCTTATAAGATCATTGAAGTCCTCAACCCTGTATCCTTCCGTCTGGAGCTCCCCCCATCCTTTCGCATACATGACGTCTTCCATGCCTCCCTCCTTAAACGCTGCTCCCCGTCCTGGTCCCCCTCGAGGATACCTCCTGTTCCCGTTCTCACCCCTGAGGGGGTGGAATTCGAGGTGGCCAAGATTATGGACAGTAGGATGGTCCAGGGCTCCCTCCAGTACCTGGTCCATTGGAAAGGATACGGGCCGGAGGAGAGGACTTGGGTACCTGCCCGTGATGTTCACGCTGGGGTATTGATCAGGAGGTTCCACCTCCTCTTCCCCACTAAACCGGGTCCCCTTAGTAAGGGTCCGGTGGCCCCTCATAAAAGGGGGAGTACTGTTAGGGATCTGCCAGGTACTTCATCTAGCTATACTCCTGGGATTAATCAATCCACACCTGAGGCCAGACCTGTTCGACTGACACCATCTCCCACCAACCAGGCTGGCAGGCTCAGGAGTGGGAGAGCCTATCGCGGCCTGGTCTCTCGGAGTTAGCTCCGCTCCCTGCCCTTTATTACCTGCCCTGTGCTCTCGCTCAGTGCTTGTAATTCTTTTGGATTCCTGGCCCCACTGCTGCTTGCTCCAGCCTGCTTCTGCCGTGCTTCTGCCTTGCTGCAGTTCTGCTTGACCTGCTTTGCTTGCCCTGGCTTGCTCCTGTCTCCGTGCCCGCTCGGGTGTACTCACTTCGTCCTGGTCCTGACTGTTCGTTCGCCGCCCCGTTTCCTCGTGGCGTTCCGTGGCTACTGCCCCTTCCCTTGCGTGTTCCCTGTTTGTCTTCCAGTGCACTTAGCCAGCGTAGGGACCGCCGCCCAGTTGTACCTCGTCGCCTAGGGCGGGTCGTTGCAAGTAGGCAGGGACAGGGCGGTGGGTAGATTAGGGCTCACTTTCCCTTCACCTCCTTCCTGCCATTACAGACTGATCCTTTTTTGCTTTACTATTTTCGTTTTTCACTCCCCGCCTTCCAAACGCCATAACGTTTTTATTTTTCCATCAATAGAGTGGTGTGATGGCTTATTTTTTGCGGGAAGAGTTGTAGTTTCTATTGACACCATTTAAAGTACCATATAATGTACTGGGAAACCGAAAATAAAATTTTTCGGGGGTGAAATTGGAAAAAACTGTGATTCCTCCATTGTTATTTGGGTTTCGTTTTTACCACTTTCACCGTGCCGTAAAAACGACAACTTAACTTTATTCTGCGAGTTAATACGATTACGGTGATATCAAATGTATATCGTTTTTTTTTTATATTTGACTACTTTTACAAAGACAAAAATATTTGTTAAAAAAAAAATTGTTTTGTATCAACAAATTCTGAGATTCATAAAGTTTTTATTTTTTGGTCGATTGAGCGGTGTGAGGGCTTATTTTTGGCGGTACGAGCTGTAGATTTTATTGGTACAATTTTTTGGTACATACAACTTTTTGATCACTTTTTATTACATTTTATTTAGAGCTATGAAGTACTGCCTAAATAAACGTTTAAAAATATTTTATTGGTATAATTCTAAAAAATAGGGCACTAATGCCCAACAATCTGAGTATAGGCATTGGCAAAACAGATCAAAGATCCCTGATAAAGTGTCTAAGATAAAAAAGTTAAGTTTGGTAGACTTTTATATCGATACAACACTAAACAGGTGTAGTGATTCACACTACTAGTCCATTTGCTATAACGATACAAAATCACCAAGCCTCATTGAGATGTCCTTTATGCACTGATAACAAAAGCGCAACACTTTAGACATTCACAGAGGACCCTAGCAATTATAACAATGGTCTGTAAACCACAGATAAGAAAACGTCCCAACGCGTTTCTGCGCCCCTGTAAATACAGGGGAGCGTCCTCAGGGGTTTTAAATTGCTTTGAATATTTAACGACTGCTGGTCAGCACATATTATGCTGTTTATTTTGTATTCTCCGGCGTGCACTGAGACACTGGTAACTGGTCTAGCGCGCGCCGGAGAAACTCAAGAGCCTTATAGCGCTAGCCCCACCCACATTATAGACGTCATGTGGAGCCCGAAACCAATCAGTGTATTGAACGTCACAGTGACGCCCACCAACTAGAACGGCCCCCTGGTAACATCACATCCAATAGAAAAGATGCATCACGCAGCGAAGGTCGCTAGGGGAGTTTCAGGCGGTCTGAACATACATCGCTGAAAGAACAAGGTTAGGGTATGTTCACACGGCAGCGTCCGTAACGGCTGAAATTACAGGGCTGTTTTCAGGCGAAAACAGCACCGTAATTTAAGCCGTAATGGCATGTTGAGGCACTATTTCGTTGCGTCCATTACGGACGTAAATGGAGCTGTTTTTCCATGGAGTCAATGGAAACCGGCTCCATTTACGTCTGAAGAATTGACAGGCACTTCTTTGAGGCGGGCGTCTTTTTTACGCCCCGCCTTTTGACAGCGGGGCGTAAAAAAAATGACCATGTGCACAGAACATCGTAAGTCCCATTCTAATGAATGGGCAAATGTTTGCCAATGCTATCGAGGCGCATTTTTGGACGTAAATCGAGGCGTAAAATGCCCGAATTACGTCCGTAAATAAGCCATGTGAACATACCCTAAGAGTGAAATGCTCGCTAAGGAAGCTCTAAATTAACAAGTAGAGTAAGAGCAAAGGGGAATAAGTTTGTCGTATGGGATGTCTCACATCAATATCTCCGCAATGATGCCAGAAACGATGCAGGCAAATGCATAAATAAATAAGGGAGAAATAGAGCACTCAAAACGCAACGCAAAAAAAGGGAATAAAATGAAGAGGGCCAGATATATACACTACAGTTCAAAAGTTTGGGGTCACCCAGACAATTTTGTGTTTTCCATGAAAACTCACACTTATATTTATCAAATGAGTTGCAAAATGACTAGAAAATATAGTCAGGACATTGACAAGGTTAGAAATAATGATTTTTATTTGAAATAATAATTTTCTCCTTCAAACTTTGCTTTCGTCAAAGAATGCTCCATTTGCAGCAATTACAGCATTGCAGACCTTTGGCATTCTAGCTGTTAATTTGCGTAGGTAATCGGTAGAAATTTCACCCCATGCTTCCAGAAGCCCCTCCCACAAGTTGGATTGGCTTGATGGGCACTTCTTGCGTACCATACGGTCAAGCTGCTCCCACAACAGCTCTATGGGGTTGAGATCTGGTGACTGCGCTGGCCACTCCATTACAGATAGAATACCAGCTGCCTGCTTCTTCCCTAAATAGTTCTTGCATGATTTGGAGGTGTGCTTTGGGTCATTGTCCTGTTGTAGGATGAAATTGGCTCCAATCAAGCGCTGTCCACAGGGTATGGCATGGCGTTGCAAAATGGAGTGATAGCCTTCCTTATTCAAAATCCCTTTTACCTTGTACAAATCTCCCACTTTACCAGCACCAAAGCAACCCCAGACCATCACATTACCTCCACCATGCTTGACAGATGGCGTCAGGCACTCTTCCAGCATCTTTTCATTTGTTCTGCGTCTCACAAAGGTTCTCAAACTTTGATTTGTCTGTCCATAACACTTTTTTCCAATCTTCCTCTGTCCAATGTCTGTGTGCTTTTGCCCATATTAATATTTTCCTTTTATTAGCCAGTCTCAGATATGGCTTTTTCTTTGCCACTCTGCCCTGAAGGCCAGCATCCCGGAGTCGCCTCTTCACTGTAGACGTTGACACCGGCGTTTTGCGGGTACTATTTAATGAAGCTGCCAGTTGAGGACCTGTGAGGCGTCTATTTCTCAAACTAGAGACTCTAATGTACTTGTCTTGTTGCTCAGTTGTGCAGCGGGGCCTCCCACTTCTCTTTCTACTCTGGTTAGAGCCTGTTTGTGCTGTCCTCTGAAGGGAGTAGTACACACCGTTGTAGGAAATCTTCAGTTTCTTGGCAATTTCTCTCATGGAATAGCCTTCATTTCTAAGAACAAGAATAGACTGTCGAGTTTCACATGAAAGCTCTGTTTTTATAGCCATTTGGACAGTTTAATCGAACCCACAAATGTAATGCTCCAGATTCTCAACTAGCTCAAAGGAAGGTCAGTTTTATAGCTCCTCTAAAAAGCAAAACTGTTTACAGCGGTGCTAACATAATTGCACAAGGGTTTTCAAGTGTTTTCTAATCATCCATTAGCCTTCTAACACAGTTAGCAAACACAATGTACCATTAGAACACTGGAGTGATGGTTGCTGGAAATGGGCCTCTAAACACCTATGTAGATATTGCATTAAAAACCAGACGTTTGCAGCTAGAATAGTCATTTAGCACATTAACAATGTATAGAGTGTATTTCTGATTAATTTAATGTTATCTTCATTGAAAAAAACTGCTTTTCTTTCAAAAATAAGGAAATTTCTAAGTGACCCTAAACTTTTGAACGGTAGTGTACATACACACATATATATATATATATATACATACATACATATACACACATATACATACATACATATACACACATATACACACATACACACATATACATACACATACATATACACACATATACATACATATACACACATACATATAGACACATATACATACATATACACACATACAGTGAAGGAAATAAGTATTTGATCCCTTGCTGATTTTGTAAGTTTGCCCACTGTCAAAGACATGAACAGTCTAGAATTTTTAGGCTAGGTTAATTTTACCTTTGAGAGATAGATTATTTAAAAAAAATACCAGAAAATCACATAGTCAAAATTATATATATTTATTTGCATTGTGCACAGAGAAATAAGTATTTGATCCCCTACCAACCATTATGAGTTCAGTCTCCTCCAGACCAGTTACACGCTCCAAATCAACTAGGTGCCTGCATTAAAGACAGCTGTCTTAAATGGTCACCTGTATAAAAGACTCCTGTCCACAGACTCAATTAATCAGTCTGACTATCTAACCTCTACAACATGGGCAAGACCAAAGAGCTTTCTAAGGATGTCAGGGACAAGATCATAGACCTGCACAAGGCTGGAATGGGCTACAAAACCATAAGTAAGACGCTGGGTGAGAAGGAGACAACTGTTGGTGCAATAGTAAGAAAATGGAAGACATACAAAATGACTGTCAATCGACATCGATCTGGGGCTCCATGCAAAATCTCACCTCGTGGGGTATCCTTGATCCTGAGGAAGTTGAGAGCTCAGCCGAAAACTACACGGGGGAAACTTGTTCATGATCTCAAGGCAGCTGGGACCACAGTCACCAAGAAAACCATTGGTAACACATTACGCCGTAATGGATTAAAATCCTGCAGTGCCCGCAAGGTCCCCCTGCTCAAGAAGGCACATGTACAGGCCCGTCTGAAGTTTGGAAATGAACATCTGGATGATTCTGAGAGTGATTGGGAGAAGGTAGTGTGGTCAGATGAGACTAAAATTGAGCTCTTTGGCATTAACTGCTGCCTATGATCCAAAGAACACCATCCCCACTGTCAAGCATGGAGGTGGAAACGTTATGTTTTGGGGGTGTTTCTCTGCTAAGGGCACAGGACTACTTCACCGCATCAATGGGAGAATGGACGGAGCCATGTACCGTCAAATCCTGAGTGACAACCTCCTTCCCCCCACCAGGACATTAAAAATGGCTCGTGGCTGGGTCTTCCAGCACGACAATGACCCGAAACATACAGCCAAGGCAACAAAGGAGTGGCTCAAAAAGAAGCACATTAAGGTCATGGAGTGGCCTAGCCAGTCTCCAGACCCTAATCCCATCGAAAACGTATGGAGGGAGCTGAAGATCCGAGTTGCCAAGCAACAGCCTCGAAATCTCAATGATTTACAGATGATCTGCAAAGAGGAGTGGGCCAAAATTCCATCTAACATGTGTGCAAACCTCATCATCAACTACAAAATACGTCTGACTGCTGTGCTTGCCAACAAGGGTTTTGCCACCAAGTATTAAGTCTTGTTTGCCAAAGGGATCAAATACTTATTTCTCTGTGCACAATGCAAAAAAAAATATATAATTTTGACAATGTGATTTTCTGTTTTTTTTTTTATATATATAATCTATCTCTCACTGGTAAAATTAACCTAGCCTAAAAATTCTAGACTGTTCATGTCTTTGACAGTGGGCAAACTTACAAAATCAGCAAGGGATCAAATACTTATTTCCTTCACTGTATACATACACACACATATACATACATATACACACATATACATATACCCACACATGCATATACACACATATACTGTACATACACACATATGCATACATATACACACACACACACACACACACACACACACACATACATACATATATATATATATATATACATATACACACATACATATAGACACATATATATGTATACATACATATACACACAGATATACATACATATACACACACCTATACATACATATACACACATATGCATACATATACACACATATACATACATACATATATACACATATAGATATACACACATATACATATACACACATATACATATACACACATATATATACATATATCTATAACGGTTCTCACCGGTTTGTTTGTGGATCCTCTGTGTCGTCTGGGAGATGGTGCTTGTAATGGGTTACAAGCTTGGCACAGCAGGTTTAGAGGCACTCAGATGAATAGGCCAGAATTCAGGATAGGCAGCAGACGTCGTTACGGGTATGGATAGCAATAGGTCAAGGCAGGCAAGGATAGTACAAGTTCAGGCAGAGGTCACAATGGGAAATCCAGACAAAGGCAGAAGGCAAGGTAACAGGGAAAACTGGGTATAGGGAAGCTCACAGGGATAACTTGGTTGAACAAGGAAGGATCTGAGGGAGGAGGATCCTTAAATAGGAAGTCTTAGGATTTTGGGACACGCCAGCCCTTTAAGAAGGGAAGAGTCAGCGCGTGCGCCCTCTAGTGGCTGCAGCCGCACATCGTAGATGATGGCCGTGGAGGGAGGTGAGAGATGCAGTTATCCGACGACGTCCAGAGCCTGCGGAGCATCCGGATCGGGTGAGTGGAGCTCGGGACGAGCATGAGGGAATGGAGGGTACAGGAACTGGAGCAGAGGCCGCCGAAGCAGCGGGGAACGGCGCGGCAGCCGTTACAGTACCCCCCTTTATGCCCCCTCTTTTTTGGCTTGCTTGGGAATCTTCGTTCAAAGTCCTTCATGAGAGCTGGGGCGTTGACATTCTCTACGGGTTCCCATGACCTCTCCTCAGGACGATAATCCTACCAGTCCAGCAGGTACCACAATCTCCCCCCGTGTTCTTTTGACATCAAGGATCTCTTTAATCTCAAACTCAGCATCAGCCGCAAGAGCAGGATGGACAGGATTTGTTGGAAAATCGGTTGAATATTGTAAGTTTCAGCAATGAAATGTGGAAAGAATTAGAGATTTTCAGAGACTGAAGAAGGCGAATTCTGAAAGTTACTGGATTAATCTGTTCTGTTATCTCATAAGGACCCAGAAAACGAGGATCCAGTTTGTAACAAGGGGTCTTCAGTCGTATGTACCGGGTGGACAGCCAGACATTATCCCCAGGAAAGAGCTGCGGCGGTATCCTGCGTTTTTTATCCGCGTTTCTCTTGAACCTGGCTACGGCTTTGTGGATGGAGTCCTTGGCCTCCTGCCATATATGTACAAAGTCACGGTGGACCATGTTAGCAGCTGGAACCTCAGAAGGTACAGAAACTGGTAGAGGTATTCCTGGGTGCTGGCCATACAACAAGAAGAAAGGAGGAGAGCGGGTAGATTCCCCCGCATGGTTGTAGGCAAATTCGGACCATGGAAGTAGACTTGCCCAGTCGTCTTGTCGTGGAGACACAAAATTCTTGAGGAAACTTTCAAGTATTTGATTTATCTGCTCTACTTGACCATTGGATTGAGGATGGTAAGCGGAAGAGAAGTCAAGTTTGACCTCCAGCAGTTTGCACAATTCTCTCCAGAACTTGGATGTGAACTGTACTCCCCTTCAGAAACAATATGTTTAGGAAGACCACGAAGGCGAAAGATGTGCTTGATAAACAGCTTTGCCAGTCGGGAAGATGACGGAAGGCATGAAAGGGGTACAAAATGCGCCATTTTGGAAAAGCGATCCACGACTACCCAGATCACGGTACACCCAGCAGAACTTGGCAGATCAGTAATGAAGTCCATGGCAATGTGTGACCAGGGAGAATCAGGCACGGGTAGAGGATGCAAAAGGCCGGCAGGTCTTAAATGGGTGACTTTATTCTGAGAGCAGGTGGAGCAGGCTGAAACAATGTCTTTAGTATCTTGGAACATGGAAGGCTACCAGTACTGACGGATAATCAAGTTGAGAGTCTTTTTGATGCTAGGGTGCCCAGAAACCCTGGAAGCATGACCCCAGTGAAGAACACAATCCCTATGTTTAGGGTGTACGTTGGTCTTCCCTCTGGGAATGTGTACCACTTCAGCCGGCGCAGCGATCCTAATGCGTTCTGGATCTATAATGAACTGGGGACTGGGCTCTTGATCTGTGGGGTCAAAAGAGCGAGATAAGGCATGAGCCTTGGTATTCTTTCCAGCGGGTCTGTAGTGAAGATATAAATCAAATCTGGAGAAGACTAATGCCCACCGTGCTTGGCGAGGATTCAGGCGTTGAGCAGATCGCAGGTAAAAGAGGTTTTTATGATCTGTGTAGATGATGATAGTATGCCATGCACCATCTAGCAAATGTCTCCACTTCTCCAGGGCCAATTTAATAGCCAAAAGTTCTTTATCTACAATACCATATTTTTTTATCCGCAAGTGTAAATGATTTGGAGAAAAATCCACAGGCTACATGTTACCCTCTACAACTCTTTTGTGAAAGAATAGCTCCGACTCCCACAGATGAAGCTGTCACGGCACGGGGTGTGGACCAACTAGGTACAAAACAATGTCTGTAGTCCAGAACGGGTACCTGAGGCAATGTAGACAGTAGCGGAGACACAACTTGACTTTCACAGTAGATGGCACCGTGGATGCAGCGGAAGACACGACTTGACTTTCACAGTAGATGGCACCGTGGATGCAGCGGAAGACACAACTTGACTTTCACAGGAGATACGATAGCACGGGATACAGGGTACAGGCAGCTGGAACGGGTGACACTGGGAACTGGAAAACACTGGGAGACCATTTGCAAGACAAACTTAGGTATACTACAATGCTCAGGCAAGGATCAAGTGGGCAGAGCCCCTTTTTATAGTCCAGCAGCCATTTGGGCTAATTATTGAGTGATGACAGCTGGACACGTACTGGCCATGCAAACGCCCTGCAGGAAACAGTCCGAGGACCCGGAAGTGATTTCCGGCGTCTCCCTGGAGGGAGATGTTGCCGAGAGGACAGATGTCCATGGCCGGGGCCGTCAGAGGGTAAGTCTGAACAACGGCTAAACTGGCAGTAATAATTTGCGAATCCCAGCAGGCGTTGGATAGCTTTGAGTCCTTGTGGACGAGGTCAGTTGAGAATTGAGGATAGCTTGGCTGGATCCATTTCAAGCCCCTGGTCGGAAATAACATACCCCAGGAAAGACAGGCTGGTTTTCTCGAAGAGGCATTTCTCCAGTTTAGCAAGCAGGGAGTTCTCTTGCAGACGCTGTAACACTTGGCGCACATGCACACGATGAGTCTAAATATTGGGAAAAAGATTAAAATGTCATCTAGGTATACAACCACACAGCTGTACAATAGATCTCGAAAATTTTTATTAACAAAGGCCTCGAAAAATGCCCATCACGAGTGTTGAACGCGGTTTTCCATTCGTCTCCTTCGCAGATACGAATCAGGTTATAAGCTCCACGAAGGTCTAGTTTGGTGAAAATTCTAGCCCCCTGTAAGCGGTCAAAGAGTTCAGAGATCAACGGTAACAAGAGTTCAGAGATCAACGGTAACGGGTACTTGTTCTTTAACGTGATATTATTCAACCTACGGTAATCAATGCAAGGACGCAGGGAGCCATCTTTTTTCCCCACAAAGAAAAACCCTGCGCCAGCAGGAGAGGAGGACTTACGGATGAATCTTTTCTTCAGATTCTCCTGGATATACCGAGACATGGCCTCTGTCTTGGGCAAAGACAAAGGGTAGACTCTACCTCTGGGAGGCGTGGCGTTGGGGACCAGGTCTATGGCAAAGTTGTATGGCCTGTGAGGTGGCAGCGATTCAGCTTGTTGTTTACAGAAGACATCCGAGAAGCTTTTATATGGAGTAGGAAGTCCTGCTGAGTTAGGTTCTGTAGGCTGAGGCATGGATGGGCGAATAGGTTGTAGACAATGTTGGTGACAGAAGTCACTCCAGCGGGTAATTTAACCTCCAGTCCAGTCAATAACAGGAGAGTGCTTCTGCAACCATGGTAGACCCAGTAGCAAAGGGTTCATAAAGTTCTTTAAAACGTAGAAGGAGATACATTCCTGGTGCAGTGCCCCTGTTAACATGAAAATGGGCTCGGTGACAAGATAGATAGCCTCCTGTAGAAGCCTCCCATCCACAGAAGCAATGGACAAAGGTTTGGTTAGTTTTTTAACTGGGATTTGGTAGAGATTTACCAGGGACTGGCACAGGAAATTCCCAGCGGATCCGGAATCTAGAAAGGCTTGAACGCAGAAAGTGGTTCCTGCAAAGGACAGTTTTTCCGGTATGGTCATCTTTTGAGAGAGTGGTACTCCACATAGGGTAGCCTCTCCTACTTGCCCTAGGCATTGGAGTTTTCCGGCCCCACTGGACAGTCCTTGAGGAAGTGCGTTTTACCACCACAATATAAACATAAATTCAACTTGCGTCTCCTCAGGCATTAGTCTTGATCTCTCCACCTGCATGGGTTCATCCAACTGAGAGGAAGATGAGGCAAGAAGAGGCCTTTGGAAGGTTGGTGCCAACCGTGATGTCCGATTGCCCCGAGCAGATTCTTGTTGTCTTTTCGCGGAAACGTATATAAATCCGATTGGCAAGAGTGATCAAGTCATCCAAGGATGGTGGAAGGTCTCGGCCAGCAAGTTCATCTTTGATTCAGCCCGCCAGACCCTCCCAGAAGTTAGATACTTAAGCCTCGTTATTCCACTGGAGTTCTGTAGCCAGGGTGCGAAATTGAATGGCGCATTGGCCTACAGTGGAGGTTCCTTGCCGGAGCTTGAGAAGAGAGGAAGCTGCTGAAGACGCTCGAATCGGTTCATCAAACACCTTTAAAAATGTGGAGAGAAAGTTCTGAATATCATACATTATGGGGTCGTTTCTCTCCCAGAAGGACGATGCCCATGCCAGCGCTTCAGCAGAAAGCAGGGACAGGATGTAGGCCACCTTAGCCCGGTCTGAGGAAAAATGATGTGCCATGACCTCAAAATAGATTAACAAATCCTCTGCAGGTTTTGGGGTTACCCTCATAGCGGGCAGGCGTAGGTAAATGTAGTCCTGGACTGTAGACAGGAGCTTGAGGTGGTGGTGGCTGTATCGGAGGCGCCGGAGGCGCTAGTTCGTTCAAACGAGTGGACACATTTTGCAGAAGCTGGAAAAGCTGGTCTTGGCGAACTCATTGTCTTGAAAGTTCCTGAGCCATATCAGCTGCGTCAGGCAGGGCTGTGTCAAGGGGATCCATGGCTTGTTCAAACTATAACGGTTCTCACCGGTTTGTTTGTGAATCCTCTGTGTCGTCTGGGAGATGGTGCTTGTAACCCAGGGCAACGCTTGGCACAGCAGGTTTAGGGGCAGTCAGATGAATAGGCCAGAAGTCAGGACAGGCAGCAGACGTCGTTACGGGTATGGATAGCAATAGCTCAAGGCAGGCGGCAGGCAAGGATAGTTCAAGTTCAGATAGAGGTCACACCGGGAAATACAGACAAAGGCTTGAAGGGAGGTAACAGGGAAAACTGGGTACAGGGAAGCTCACAGGGATAACTTGGTTGAACAAGCAAGTATCTGAGGGAGGAGGATCCTTAAATAGGAAGTCTTAGGATTTTGGGACACGCCGGCCCTTTAGGAAGGGAACAGTCAGCACGTGCGCCCTCTAGTGGCTGCAGCCGCACATCGTAGATGATGGCCGTGAGAGATGCAGTTACCTAATGACGCCCAGAGCCTGCAGAGTGTCCAGATCGTGTGAGTGGAGCTCGGGGCGAGCAGGAGGGAATGGAAGGTACAGGAACCGGAGCAGAGGCTGTGGAAGCAGCGGGGAATGGCGCGGCAGCCGTTACAATATCCATGCATATACATACATATACATATATACATACATAAACACACATATACAGGGAAGGAAATAAGTATTTGATCCCTTGCTGATTTTGTAAGTTTGCCCACTGTCAAAGTCATGAACAGTCTAGAATTTTTAGGCTAGGTTAATTTTACCAGTGAGAGATAGAATATATTTAAAAAAAAAAAAGAAAATCACATAGTCAAACTTATATATATTTATTTGCATTGTGCACAGAGAAATAAGTATTTGATCCCCTACCAACCATTAAGAGTTCAGCCTCCTCCAGACCAGTTACACGCTCCAAATCAACTTGGTGCCTGCATTAAAGACAGCTGTCTTAAATGGTCACCTGTATAAAAGACTCCTGTCTACAGACTCAATTAATCAGTCTGACTCTAACCTCTACAACATGGGCAAGACCAAAGAGCTTTCTAAGGATGTCAGGGACAAGATCATAGACCTGCACAAGGCTGGAATGGGCTACAAAACCATAAGTAAGACGCTGGGTGAGAAGGAGACAACTGTTGGTGCAATAGTAAGAAAATGGAAGACATACAAAATGACTGTAAATCGACATTGATCTGGGGCTCCATGCAAAATCTCACCTCGTGGGGTATCCTTTATCCTGAGGAAGGTGAGAGCTCAGCCGAAAACTACACGGGGGGAACTTGTTCATGATCTCAAGGCAGCTGGGACCACAGTCACCAAAAACCATTGGTAACACATTACGCCGTAATGGATTAAAATCCTGCAGTGCCCGCAAGGTCCCCCTGCTCAAGAAGGCACATGTACAGGTCCATCTGAAGTTTGCAAATGAACATCTGGATGATTCTGAGAGTGATTGGGAGAAGGTGCTGTGGTCAGATGAGACTAAAATTGAGCTCTTTGGCATTAACTCATGTTTGGAGGAAGAGAAATGCTGCCTATGACCCAAAGAACACCGTCTCCACTGTCAAGCATGGAGGTGGAAACATTATGTTTTGGGGGTGTTTCTCTGCTAAGGGCACAGGACTACTTCACCGCATCAATGGGAGAATGGATGGAGCCATGTACTGTCAAATCCTGAGTGACAACCTCCTTCCCTCCACCAGGACATTAAAAATGGCTCGTGGCTGGGTCTTCCAGCACGACAATGACCCAAAACATACAGCCAAGGCAACAAAGGAGAGGCTGAAAAAGAAGCACATTAAGGTCATGGAGTGGCCTAGCCAGTCTCCAGACCTTAATCCCATCGAAAACTTATGGAGGGAGCTGAAGAACAGAGTTGCCAAGCGACAGCCTCGAAATCTTAATGATTTACAGATGATCTGCAAAGGGGAGTGGGCCAAAATTCCATCTAACATGTGTGCAAACCTCATCATCAACTACAAAAAACGTCTGACTGCTGTGCTTGCCAACAAGGGTTTTGCCACCAAGTATTAAGTCTTGTTTTCCAAAGGGATCAAATACTTATTTCTCTGTGCACAATGCAAATACATATATATAATTTTGACTATGTGATTTTCTGTTTTTTTGTTTTTTTATATAATCTATCTCTCACTGGTAAAATTAACCTAGCCTAAAAATTGTAGACTGTTCATGTCTTTGACAGTGGGCAAACTTACAAAATCAGCAAGGGATCAAATGTAAAGGATCTGCCAGGCACAGCTT
This sequence comes from Rhinoderma darwinii, assembly GCF_050947455.1. Taxonomy (NCBI): domain Eukaryota; kingdom Metazoa; phylum Chordata; class Amphibia; order Anura; family Rhinodermatidae; genus Rhinoderma; species Rhinoderma darwinii. The sequence goes on along the minus strand of NC_134687.1, from coordinate 638,005,847 downwards.
ATGTGTCTACGCCCATAGGTAATCAGTCTGCACCTGCTTCTATGTCTGTGAGACTGACTCCATCTTCTACCACTCAGGATGGCAGGCTTAGGAGTGGGAGAGCCTATCACAGCCTGGCCAGACGGAGCTAGCTCCCGCCCTCTGTCTATTTATACCTGCCTTTCCTGTTCCTCCTTGCTTGTGATTCTTCTCGTTTGGTTTCCTGGCCCTGCTGCAGCTTCTTGAACTATTTGACCCTGCTTCATATTGACCCTGGCTTACTGACTACTCTCCTGCTCTGCGTTTGGTACTTCGTACACCCTGGTTTGACTCGGCTTGTTCACTACTCTCCTGCTCTGCGTTTGGTACCTCGTACACTCCTGGTTTGACTCGACTCGTTCACCACTATTGTTGCTCACGGTGTTGCCGTGGGCAACTGCCCCATTTCCCTCAGCTTCTGTGTACCCTTGTCTGTTTGTCTGTCGTGCACTTATTGAGCGTAGGGACGTCGCCCAGTTGTACCCCGTCGCCTAGGGCGGGTTGTTGCAAGTAGGCAGGGACTGAGTGGCGGGTAGATTAGGGCTCACTTGTCTGTTTCCCTACCCCCGTCATTACACAAATACTTATTTCCTTCACTGTACATACATATAGACACATATACATACATATACACACACACACACACACACACACACACACACACACACACACACGCACACATATACATACATATACACACATATACATACATACACTACCGGTTAAAAGTTTAGGGTCACTTAGAAATTTTCAATGAAGATAACATTAAATTAATAAGAAATACACTCTATACATTGTTAATGTGCTAATTAACTATTCTAGCTGCAAACGTCTGGTTTTTAATGCAATATCTACATAGGTGTATAGAGGCCCATTTCCAGCAACCATCACTCCAGTGTTCTAATGGTACATTGTGTTTGCTAACTGTGTTAGAAGGCTAATGGATGATTAGAAAACACTTGAAAACCCTTGTGCAATTATGTTAGCACCGCTGTAAACAGTTTTGCTGTTTACAGGAGCTATAAAACTGACCTTCCTTTGAGCTAGTTGAGAATCTGGAGCATTACATTTGTGGGTTTAATTAAACTCTCAAAATGGCTAGAAAAAGAGAGCTTTCATGTGAAACTCGACAGTCTATTCTTGTTCTTAGAAATGAAGGCTATTCCATGCGAGAAATTGCCAAGAAACTGAAGATTTCCTACAACGGTGTGTACTACTCCCTTCAGAGGACAGCACAAACAGGCTCTAACCAGAGTAGAAAAAGAAGTGGGAGGCCCCACTGCACCACTGAGCAACAAGACAAGTACATTAGAGTCTCTAGTTTTAGAAATAGACACCTTACAGGTCCTCAACTGGCAGCTTCATTAGATAGTACCCGCAAAACGCCAGTGTCAACATCTACAGTGAAGAGGCGACTCCCGGATGCTGGCCTTCAGGGCAGAGTGGCAAAGAAAAAACCATATCTGAGACTGGCTAATAAAAGGAAAAGATTAATATGGGAAAAAGCACACAGACATTGGACAGAGGAAGATTGGAAAAAAGTGTTATGGACAGACGAATCGAAGTTTGCTGTGTTTGGATCACACAGAAGAACATTTGTTAGACGCAGAACAACTGAAAATATGCTGGAAGAGTGCCTGACGCCATCTGTCAAGCATGGTGGAGGTAATGTGATGGTCTGGGGTTGCTTTGGTGCTGGTAAAGTGGGAGATTTGTACAAGGTAAAAGGGATTTTGAATAAGGAAGGCTATAACTCCATTTTGCAATGCCATGCCATACCCTGTGGACAGAGCTTGATTGGAGCCAATTTCATCCTACAACAGGACAATGACTCAAAGCACACCTCCAAATTATGCAAGAACTATTTAGGGAAGAAGCAGGCAGCTGGTATTCTATCTGTAATGGAGTGGCCAGCGCAGTCACCAGATCTCAACCCCATAGACCAGTTGTGGGAGCAGCTTGACCGTATTGTACGCAAGAAGTGCCCATCAAGCCAATCCAACTTGTGGGAGGGGCTTCTGGAAGCATAGGGTGAAATTTCTCCCGATTACGTCAGCAAATTAACAGCTAGAATGCCAAAGGTCTGCAATGCTTTAATTGCTGCAAATGGAGCATTCTTTGACGAAAGCAAAGTTTGAAGCAGAAAATTATTATTTCAAATAAAAATCATTATTTCTAACCTTGTCAATGTCTTGACTATATTTTCTAGTCATTTTGCAACTCATTTGATAAATATAAGTGTGAGTTTTCATGGAAAACACAAAATTGTCTGGGTGACCCCAAACTTTTGAACGGTAGTGTATAGACACATATACATACACATACATATACACACATATACATACATATACACATATACACACACATATACATACATATATATTCACACATATACATACATACATACACACATATACATATAAACACATATACATACACATACATATACACACACACACACACACACACACACACACACACATACATACATATACATACACACACACACACAAATACATATACATGCATATACACACATATACATACATATAAATACACATATATATATACTCATATAAATACATATACACACATATACATACACACACACACACACACACCCACACACCCACACACATATACAGACATGCACACACGCACATTTTTTTTATTGGGGGGGGGGGGTAAATATATGTCTCTGGACTTGTGCCCTTGATCTTCTAAGACCCTAGCTACGTCCCTGGTGTAAACCTCCAAGAAGTGACCCCATTCTAGAAACTACAATTCATCTAGACGTATAGTCTGCATTTTCACCCCACAGATGTTTTGCAGAAATTATTACACAATAGTTGTTACAGATTGAAAATTGCCATTTCTCCATAGATACGTCATTTCAGTGCCCGATATGTTGTGTCCAGACACACCCCAGAAATTGTTCTCCAGAGTACAGAGAACTACAACTCCCAGCATCACCAGACACACCCCAGAAATTGATCTCCAGAGTACAGAGAACTAAAACTCCCAGCATGTCCAGACTGTTATTATGTGATATCAGAGGACATTACAGGGAGAAGGTATAAAAGAAGACTACAACTCCCAGCATGCCCAGGCTGTTATCATGGAATAACAGAGGACATTGCAGGGAGGAGTATAATAGGATAGAACTACAACTCCCAGCATGTCCAGACTGTTATGTGATATCAGAGGACATTACAGGGAGGAGGTATAAGAGGAGGGAACTACAACTCCAAGCATGTCCAGACTGTTATTATGTGATATCATTACAGGGAGGAGTGTAAGAGGAGAGAACTATAACTCCCAGCATGTCCAGACTGTAAGGGTATGTTCACACGCTTAAGGGAAAACAGCTCCTGATTTTCAGACGTTTTTATAAAGAGGCTCTGTCACCACATTATAAGTGCCCTATCTCCTACATAATCTTATCGGTGCTGTAATGTAGTTTACAGCAGTAATTTTTATTTTGAAAAACAATCATTTTTGAGCAAGTTATGAGCAATTTTAGATTTAGTTTCTTAAAGACCAACTGGGCAGGTTTTTACTTTTGACCAAGTGGGTGTTGTAAAGAAGTGTATGAGGCTGACCAATCAGTGACCAATCAGCGTCATACACTTCTCGTTATTCCAGCCCAGCTTCTTTCACTGCACAATCACGCTGTGCTGTGGATCATGCTGGGCTGGAACAATGAGAAGTGTATGACACTGATTGGTCGCTGATTAGTCAGCCTAATACACTTCTTTACAACACCCAATTGGTCAAAAGTAAAAACACGCCGAGTTGGTCTTTAAGAAACAAATTATCATAAATCTAAAATTGCTCATAACTTGCTCAAAAATGATTGTTTTTCAAAATAAAAACCACTACTGTTATCTACATTACAGCGCCGATCAGATTATGTAGGGCACTTATAATCTGGTGACCGAGACTCTTTAACCCCTTCCCGCTATGTGACATAGATGTCATTTTTTATCAAAATTTCTTATTTTCACAGGGAACAAAAGACCCCATTTTGTTGCCCAATTTCTCTTGTGTGCAGCAATACCCCATTTGTGGTGATAAACTGCCGTTTGGGGCCATGGGAGGCCTCAGAAGGGAAGGAGCGCTGTGTGTTCTTTGGAGTGCAGATTTTGCTGGTTTGGTTTTCGGGTGCCGTGTCACATTTGCAGAGCCCCAGAAGTATCAAAGCAATGGAAACTCACCAGAAGTGACCCCATTTTGGAAACTACACCCCTAAAGGAATTCATTTATGGGTAAAGTGACCATTTCGACCCCATAGTTTCTTTACAGAACTTATTTGAATTGGGCTGGGAATTAAAAAATATATATTTTTTCAAATAATATGTCGTTTTGGCTGAAAATTTCTTATTTTCACAAGAAACAAAATACCCCATTCTGTTGCGCAATTTGTTCTGAGTGCCACAATACCCAATTTGTGGTGATAAACTGCCATTTGGGCCCATGGGAGGGCTCAGAAGGAAAGGACCACCATTTGGCCTAATGGGGATTTTCTGGTGCGAAGTCATGTATGTAGAAGCCCCTGAGGTACCAGTACAGTTGAAACCTGCAAGAAGTGACCCCGTTTTAAAAACTACACCCTTTAGGCATTCATCTAGAGGTGTAGTGTGCATTTTGACCGGAGACATACACCCCATAAACTGTAATGTGGGTTATCCCGGGTATGGCAATACCCTCAAAGTGACTGTTATCAGCTGCCTGGGCACACAGCAGGGCCCAGAGGGGAAAGACGAGGGGGGATAAGCTGTGCGGAGTACATCAGGGTAAGTAAAATTGGGGTAAATTATAAACCAAGGGATGTATGATAAATTTTAAAACACTCTTTCATACAGAGCTCTGGTTATTCGGGACACGTGTCACATTGATATATTGTGTCATCCCTTATCGTCCTCTTATAGCAGACTTTGCACCTCTTTTGACTTTTTCCCTTCTTGCCAGTTTGGGGAACTTCTCCTGGAAAGTGTTGCCCTGGTACGATGCGTGTGGCCTCGCTTCCAGAAGTACTGGGTGCCCCCCCCTTCTTGGTCCATAAAGATTAGGTTCTTGATAATCACCTCTTGAAATTCCAGGAAAGTTCCCCTCAGGCCTGCACATCGATGTAGCACGTACGCATTGTACAATGCCATCTGTATGATGTGCACGGCCAGCTTCTTATACCACACCGCATGGCGCTGTAGGGCTTCAGGACTTGATCTGACAAGTCCATCCCTCCCATGTACCTATTGTAGTCCAGGATGCAGTCTGGTTTGGGGGTGGCCTTTCCTTCATATATCCTAAATTTGTAGGTATACCCTGATGCACTCTCGCACAGCTTATACATCTTCACGCCATACCTTGCCCTCTTACCCGGCAGGTACTCGCGGAATTGAACCCTCCCTTTAAAATGTACCAGGGACTCATCAATAGAAATACACTTCTCGGGGGTGTATGCTTGGGAAAACCGGGCACTGAAACGGTCTAATAGGGGTCTCCGTTTATACAAACGATCAAAACTGGGGTCATCTCGGGTTGGGCACGGCTCATTATCAATATAATGTAAGAAGCGAAGTATTGCCTAATTTATTAATTTTTTTAGGTTCCAGTTCAGTTCTGAAGTTGCTTTGAGGGGCCCATATATTAGAAACCCCTATCAAACACCCCATTTAAGAAACTAGACCCCTCAAAGTATTCACAACAGCATTTAGAAAGTTTATGAACCCTTTAGTTGTTTCACAGAAATTTAGAGCAAAGTAGAGGTGAAATTTACATTTTTTTTGTCAGAAAATCCTCTTTATACCATTTTTTTTAAAACACAAAAGGATTTATCAGAGAAACGCAACTTAATACGTATTGCCCAGATTCTGCAGTTTTGAGAAATATCCCACATGTGGCCCTAGTGCGGTAATGGACTGAAGCACCGGCCTCCGAAGCAAAGGAGCACCTAGTGGATTTTGAGGCCTCTTTTTTATTAGGCACCATGTCCGGTTTGAAGAGGTCTTGTGGTGCCAAAACATTGGAAACCCCCCAAAAGTGACCCCAATTTGGAAACTAGACCCCTTAAGGAATCCATTGTAGTTTTCTTGGGGTGCATGCGGCTTTTTGATCAGTTTTTATTCTATTTTTAGGTGGCGTGGTGACTAAAAAACAGCAATTCTACAATTGTTTTTTTATTCTATTTTTTTTACAGTGTTCACCGTGCGCTATAAATGACATATTCACTTTATTCTGCGGGGCGATACGATTACGGCGATACCCTATGTTTATAGTTTTTTTTTATGTCTTATGGTGTTTGCACAATAAAATACGTTTTGTAAAAAATCATTTACTTTTTGTGTTACCTTATTCTAAGAGCCATAACTTTTTTATTTTTCAATCAATAAAGCCGTGCGAGGACTTATTTTTTGCGTAACGAACTGTAGTTTCGTTCAGTACCATTTTTAGGTACATGCGTCTTTTTGATCTCTTTTTATTCCATTTTTTGTGAGGTGAACAAACAACCAAACAGTTGTGATTGTTGTACGGTTTATTATTATTTTCTTTTACAGCGTTCACCGTGCGGGATAAATAACTAAATAATTTTGTAGTTTAGGCCGTTACGGACGTGGCGATACCAATTACGTATAGTTTATTTGTTTGTTTATATATTTTTATTAATAATAAATGACTGATAAGGTAAAAAGGGGGATTTTTACTTTTAATACTTTTAAAACTTTTATTTTCTTTTCTTATTTTTACACATCTTTTTTTTACTTTATTACTTTGTCCCACTAGGGGATTGATCGCAATTCTAATACACTGCACTACATGCGTAGTGCAGTGTATTAGAACTGTCAGCTACTCACTGACAGCAAGCATAGTGGGTCCTGACGTTGTCAGGACCCACTAGGCTTCCGTTTATGGCATAGCCAGACGCCATTGTTTGGTGTCCGGTTGCCATAGTCACCATCGCCGGCCGCTATCGTGTAGCAGGCCGGCGATGGCAGCTAAACCCCTAAAAAGCCGCGATCTCTATAAAACGCGGCTTTTAAGGGGTTAATCAGCGGGGACACAGCGATCGGTCCCCGCTGTAGGAGCTGTGACAACTGCTGTACGAGACACAGCTGTCACAGCTCCTGTATGTGTCGGGAAGACGGCCGAAACGGCTGTTACTCCCGAGACGTACTATTAGGTCATGGAGCGCGAACGATACAGCTGCCATGACCTAATAGTACGTCCAGGAGCGGGAAGGGGTTAAAGATATAGGCCCCAACTGATCTGCAATGCTCTTTATTGCATCTCTGGTATAATCAACAACTCTTTGTTGATTGTAATAAATATAATGAATCCAGTCAACATTCTTATTTATTGTAGACCATCCGAAAAGTACAGACTTGAAGTCTGATGCAATCTGATTTCGGGCCTTAAACTCATTTGGCACCCCTCGGGGTACTCCTATTTTATCTATGTATATTCTATGGTCAAAGGAACCTCCAGGGATAGACCGCTTATAGCGATTCAGATAGTCTCCAGGGCGTTTTATCATTCTCTGAAACTCATGGGCTGAAAACAAGTGGAATGGCATCAGAAGCTGAACCAGAGTACAGCTTCCCTGCCACTTGGCCAGTAGCCTCCACATAGCCACCAGAGATCAGTCTTTGTCCTTGTCTGGTTGGTAAACTAATTACCATTATCGGTACCAATATCTATGGTGGTTTCACAAAGCTCTTCAATGAGGTTCCATACTTTCTTACCTTGCCCATTCCTCAGAAAGCAGGTGTAGCTGCCTGGGTAAGCCACTACTAAGGGAGGGATTTCATCTCTCCCCACAGGTGGGTACAATAAAGAGAGTGTCTTACATAATTTATCATCTGCATTATATGATGCATTATATAAAGATAACACACATTGCAGGCCTTGTGGGTTCTCCTTATCTGATAGCCTGAAAGGTATAGTAGCCAGATGTGCTCTAGTTTTCATGCTAGCGATACAGTTAGTTCTATTATCTTGGTGTAATGATGGGGGTAGGGAAACAGACAAGTGAGCCCTAATCTACCCGCCACTCAGTCCCTGCCTACTTGCAACGACCCGCACTAGGCGACGGGGTACAACTGGGCGACGGTCCCTACACTCAATAAGTGAACGACAGCCAAACAGACAAGGGAACACAGAACCTAAGGGAAACGGGGCAGTTGCCCACGGAAACACCGTGAGCAACAAGAGTAGTAAACAAGCCGAGTCAAACCAGGAGAGTACGAGGTGCCAAACGCAGAGCAGGAGAGTAGTGAACAAGCCGAGTAAAACCAGGAGAGCACGAGGTACCAAACGCAGAGCAGGAGAGTAGTCAACAAGCCAGGGTCAATACGAAGCAGGGACAAATAGTACAAGAAGCTGCAGCAGGGCCAGGAAACCAACAGAGAAGATTCACAAGCAAGGAGGAACAGGAAAGGCAGGTATAAATAGTCAGAGGGCGGGAGCTAGCTCCGTCTGGCCAGGCTGCGATAGGCTCTCCCACTCCTAAGCCTGCCATCCTGAGTGGTGGAAGATGGAGTCAGTCTCACAGACCTAGAAGCAGGTGCAGACTGATTACCTATGGGCGTTGATAAAGAAGCTGTGCCTGGCAGATCCTTTACGCTTGGATTACAGTGTATCTCATCCAGGCTAACCAGTCGTTTTTATCACTGTAACCTGTTTCTAATGTCAATTTATCTTCATAAGTGAAGTTGGCCAGATAAAATATAGAGGGTAGGTCTATCTCTCAGGGCTAAAGGACTTTCAGTTAAATCTTTTTTCTTAACTTCAATAAAGAAATTACCTATAGGATCAGTACCTGAAACTTCAGCTCCTATAGCATATAGTCCCTTATCCTTTTATTAGGATTTCGGAAGGTCAAAAATAACTAGTTACAGTTGGTAGAACTTGTACAGGGAGAGGTACATTTCTTCATAATAATTAACTTTTCTTTTAAAAAGAGATTAATGGTAGACATCATGGAATATCCATAATCATTATGGGCTGTGATCCATTTGGCCGAAGACCATAAAGAACATCATCTTTTCCCTAGGGTATTTACATAGATAATCCAAATGTATTTATCTGAATATGCTAGTTTGTAAGAAATTCAGGTACAGGGTCACCAGGAATACAATTAGAGATAGAAACTTCCCTGTTGGTTAGCATTTTTGCCATATATTCAACAAGTGTAAAATAAGACTCCTCATCCATCTAAGAGAATGGATTTAACTGTGGTATTACAAATGGTCTACCATACATCATTTCAAAAGGTGTCAAGCCTGATGCTGTAGGAGTCACATGCATATTTAGGACTACTAATGGTAAACAATATACCCAATTCTTCCCAGTCTCTTTTATTGTTTTCTTGAGTTTGTTTTTTAGTATCCCATTGTCGCTGTATATTTTCTCAGGTATCCCAAACCTAGGTATTATCTCCTTTACCAATGCTTTAGCGACTGTGATAGCATCTAGGCTTGCTGTGGGGAATACTTCTACCCATTTGGTAAATACATCAATAATCACTAAGCAATATTTCTTCCCTTTGAGTTTCGCATGAGAACCTAGGTCAAAGGTAACTAACTTTAATAACATACGAAATCAGCATGAATATACTTGTCTTAAAGGAACAATGTCTTTCTTATTCACTACATAAGAACAAGATGGAGTCTCCAGACAAGATGGCCTCTGCACAAAATAAACTCACCTAAACATTATTTCAATCACTGACACATTTCCCCAAGCCAGGTACTTAAAAGAGGGCTTATCCCCCTTACAGACTTTATTTTCTTAGCTTGCTCTACGGTCAAACTTGTCTTGCATAATGCCAAAAAGTTCTATACAGTGGCAACAGGCTGGGCCAAGTACTTGTCAAATGCCCCCTTGGGCATCATTCAAACCATCAAACACATAATCTGTAACCGTTTCCAATCTGTCGGCCACTTTCTCTATATTATGAGCATTTTTTACTGCTAAACCTACTAATAACCTGTGCTTAACTGGTTGCCGACACAGGACGAGTATGCCCGTCCTGAGCGGCGAGCACTTCACGCATTAGGACGAGCATACTCATCCTGTGTGACAGCAGTCTCTGCCGTCTCTGTGTGTGCGATCGAGGGCGGGGCAACGGCTGTAATACACAGCCACGGCCCCGCTCTGACAGCGGAGAGAAGAGAAACATCTTCTCTCCGCTGTTAACCCTTTGAACGCCGCGATAACAGCTGATCGAGGCGTTCAAAGAGGGGGGACTGCACATTGATCGCATCACAGAAAATAACTGTGACGCGATCAAAGCCCACAACTCATATGGCCAGACAGCCCAGGGTCCAGTGAAGGACCCCAGGGCTGTCTGAACATATTTCCTGTTGTTAGGGCATACTGAGGTATGCCCTAACAACTGCCTGTGTACAATCAGTACACAGGCTAATGTACTGGCATATAGATCTATGCCAGTACATTGCAGTTACAAAATCAAAATCAAAATGATAAATCCCTTTATGGGATTAAAAAAAAAGTTAAATGAATGTAAAAAAAAAATAATGGTAAATTAATAAAAAGTAAATAAAATACACAGAAACACACATTTTTTATAATAAATCAACTTTTTAAAATATAAGTCCCAAAACATGAAATAATATAGACATATTTGGTATCGCCACGACCGTAACAACCTGTACAACAAATGTATAACATTATTTATGATGATCGGCGTATGGTGTAAAAAAAAAATTATTAAAACTGCTGCGCAACTGCTTTTTTTCTGCATTTTAATCTAATTAAAAATTTATAGAAATTAAACGATAATGTATTTGTACCCAAAAATGGTACGTACATAAACTACAACTTGTCCCGCAAAAAACAAAGTCTCATACAACTACGTCGTACGAAAAATAAGAGTTATGAGCGTCGGGATGCAAAGAGGGAAATGTAAAAAAAATTGCTCTGTCCTCAAGGCCAAAATTGGCCGTGTCCTTAAGGGGTTAATATAACTAAGACCCAGTCTTAGTACCTAAGATCCAACTTAGGGTTTTTTTGTTCCCTTTTTTTTATTTTTATCACATAACCTTATAACATCTAAATATGAAAAATAATAAAAACATATATAAACAAAATTATATTACCTTTATTCAGATGAAAACTTGAATCCTCAATTCCTCTCTATACGTTCTTTTAGAATCCTTCACTCCAGCCCCCATACGTCCCATAAGACTGGCCTCTATTTGACAGCAATTAGCCGGAGGTCTTTCTTTTAGTGAGCTCATAGAATAACTCACCCCATGCACTGTAAGCAGTCCTCGGGAAGACGAGAGGTCAGGAGATGTTGGATTTCCGGTTCGAAGGACCAAATGTTAGAGGAATTTTATATTCTTATCAAGGAAGAGTCAAGAAGTCACCTGAATAGAGATAATGCGCGTCTTTATTCTTATCGATAAGGAGACATTATGGCAAAATGTCTCCCTCCATCCTGAATGACAGCGTTTTTATACATATTCTGAGAATAACATGTCTGGACTAGTTCTTGTTACATTTTGCTTCATATATCACAATTGACAACTAATAAGAAGTTAAACCTTTGTCTGGAAATTCTAATCTCCCTTTTTAGGAATTCAGCTACCCCCTCCTCATATATAATATCAGTTATCTTAACAATAAAACATACTAGACATTTTGTTAGTCAAGGTTTTCAGATACACAGTTTTAGTCTTCATTAGATAAAGTAATCATAAATTTAAAACTTTTCTATCACTATGTGCAGAATAAATGAATGGAGAGAAGTGTATGAAGCTGGTTGGTCACTGATTGGTCAGCGTCATACACTTCTATCCACAACGCCCACTTGGTCAAACAGTAAAACACGCCCAGTTGTCCATTGAGAAACTCATTAGCATAAATCTAATATAGGTCATAACTCCGTTAAAAAATGATCATTTTTCTAAATAAAAAACACTGCTGTTATCTACATTACAGCGCCGATCACATCATGTACAATATAGGCCACTTATAATGTGGTGACAGAGCCTCTTTAACTATTTTACTTTTTTTTTCTTGTCCCACTAGGAGACTTTACTTTGCGATCTTCTGATTGCTTATATAATGCTTCAGCCATGACTAAGGATGCAGGAGACGTCTGAAACGCGTAGGCTCCCTACACCATTGATACCTCTCCCTACACTCCAGGACATCATTTTTCTGATCCTGTTTTATCTCGACTGAATTAAACTTGGAGCCAGTTTCCGTTTTACCTACATCTACACTGGATTCAACCCTCTCTTTTTTCTAATGCTTTAGTATACCAAAGCATTATTGCCTCTGGCATGGCCTAATAGGCAGTTGCTGAAGGCAGACTTGGGGGCCTTTGTGAGGCCCCCGACTGCCATGGAAACCGATCGGCGCCCCACAATATTATTGCGGTGCTGCCAATAGGATAGCAGAGGGAGCTCCCTCCCTCTGTCAAACACATTAGATGCCGCTGTTGCTTTTGACAGCGGCATCTAATGGGTGAAACTGCGGGAATCGGAGAGCACTTCAATTCCGGCAGTTGGGGCAGGAGCCAGGCTGTGTATAACAGCCGTGCTCCTGCTGCGGATCTTGTGGCAGTACCCACCAGATCGGAGAGACGGATATATCCGTCGCTATGCAGGAACGTGCTAGTAGGATATATCCGTCGCTCGTCGTTAAGGGGTTAATCCATTTTTTACTGTAATACAGAAGGTTTTACCAGAGAAACCCAACTCAATATTTATTGCCCGGATTCTCCTGTTTTTAGAAATATCCCACATGTGGCCCTAGTGCGGTAATGGACTGAAAACGGGCCTCGAAGGGGAGCGGGGTGGATTTTGGGGCCTTCCTTTTATTAGAATATATTTTAGGCACCATGTCAGGTTAGAAGAGGCCAATACAAAGGTAACCCCCCCCCCCAAAAAAGATCCCATTTTAAAAACTACACCCCTTGAGCAATTCATCTAGGGGTAACTAATCCGAAAAAGCAACATGAATCTAGATACCCCAATGAAGAGCACATCAAAAGTAAGATATATATATATATATATATATATATATATATATATATAGCTCTACGGGTTAATTCCAGGGTGTTATACCCAAACAGCATCACAATTGAGTAGATGAGACCAAAAAAGAAAATAAATGCTGAGAGACAAAAGAATAATGAAAATACAAAAATGCTTTATTAACATATAATACACCTTATAATGATAAAAAAATCCATAAGCCAACAGTAAAAACACGGATACTCGACTGAAAGTTTACCTAAATACGTACAAGCGGTACATGAGATACATGTGGATTCCCCAAATGGAAATAATAAAAGGAATCTCACTGAATGTTTTTTATATAGTAATATGGTAATATGATCTGCTTGGATAAATAGGCCAGGTATATATATATATATGCAAGGTAATATAAACTACATAACATTACAAGAAAGAGTCACAGCCCAAAACGGTTGGTAATGCTGATATTGCAATCATGGTCCACTGACCTCAACATTACACATATCGTTATGCATGCAAGAAAAACAAACATGTAGAGACAAAAAATGGAACTAGGTGAATTTGCATCGGAGGAGTGAAATCTCACATACCCATAATGAACAAACGAGATGAATACAGCCGGGATCCTCCCCAATTTTGACCCCATAGGTGTTTCATAGATTTTATTAGAATTGGGAAGTGAAAATGAAAAATTACACTTTCTTCCAATAAGACGTAGTTTTAGCTCAAAATTTTTCATTTTCTCAACAAATAAAGGAAAAAAAGCACCCGAAGAATTGTAAAGTGATTTCTTCAGAGCATGGAAATACCCCATATGTGGTCATAAACTGCTGTTTGGGCACACGGCAGGGCTTAGAAGGGAAGGAGCGCCATTTGTCTTTTGAGCGTAGATTTTTCTGGATTGGTTTCTGGGCGCCGTGTTATATTTGCAAAGCCCCTGTGGTTCCAGTACAGTAAAAATTCCCCAGATGTGACCCCATTTTCGAGACAATACCCCTCAAAGAATTAAATTAGGGGCACAGTGATTATTGTGACCCCACAGGTGTTTTATAGATTTTATTAGAATTGGGCCGTGAAAATTGAAATCTAAATTTTTTCCAATAAAATGGCGTTTTAGCTCAACATTTTTCATTTTTACAAGGAATTCAGGAGAAAAGATTCCCAAAATTTCTTCTGCAATGTCTCCTGAGTGCAGCAACACCCCCATATGTCGTCGTACACTGATATTTGGACACACGGCAGGGCTCAGAAGGGAAGGAGCACCGTTTGGTTTTTGGAGCTCAGATTTTACAGGATTCGTTTTCAGGCCCCATGTTGCATTGGCCTGAGGTACCAGTACAGCGGAAACCCCCGAGAAGTCACCCCATTCTAGAAACTACAACCCTCAAGGAATTGATCTAGACGTATAGTCGGCATTTTCACCCCACAGATGTTTTGCAGAAATTATTACACAGAAGTTTTTACAGATAGAGACGTAATTTCAGTGCCGAATATGTCCAGACACACCCCAGAAATGGTTCTCCAGAGTACAGAGAACTACAACTCCCAGCATGTCCAGGCTGTTATTATGGGATATCAGAGAACATTACATGGTGGAGGTATAAGATGAGAGAACTGCAACTCCCAGCATGTCCAGACTGTTATTATGTGATATCATTACAGAAAGGAGGTATAAGAGGAGAGAACTACAACTCCCAACATATCCAGGCTGTTTTTATGGGATATCAGAGGACATTACAGGGCGGAGGTATAAGATAGAACTACAACTCCCAACATGTCCAGACTTATTATGGGATACCAGAGGACATTACAGGGAGGATGTATAAGAGGACTACAACCCCCAGAGTGTCCAGACTGTTATTATGGGATATCAGAGGACATTACAGGGAGGAGGTATAATAGAGAACTACAACTCCCAGCATGTCCAGACTGTTATTATGTGATATCAGAGGACATTACAGGGAGGAGGTATAAGAAGAGAGAACTACAACTTCCAGCATGACCAGGCTGTTATTATGAGATATCAGAGGACATTACAGGGAGGAGGTATAAGAGGAGAGGACTACAACTCCCAGCATGTCCATACTGTTATTATGTGATATCAGAGGACATTACAGGGAGGAGGTATGAGAGGAGAGGACTACAACTCCCAGCATGTCCAGACTGTTATTATGTGATATCAGAGCACATTACAGGGAGGAGGTATAAGAGAGGACTACAACTCCCAGCATGTCCAGACTGTTGTTATGGGATATCAGAGGACATTACAGGGGGGAGGTATAAGAGAGAACTACAACTCCCAGCATGTCCAGACTGTTGTTATGGGATATCAGAGGACATTACAGGGGGGGAGGTATAAGAGAGGACTACAACTCCCAGCATGTCCAGGCTGTTATTATGTGATATCAGGGGACATTACAGGGAGGAGGTATAAGAAGAGAGGACTACAACTCCCAGCATGTCCAGACTGTTATTATGGCATATCAGAGGACATTGTAGGGAGGAGGTATAAGAGAGAAGAGGACTACAACTCCCAGCATGTACAGGATGTTATTTTGGGATATCAGAGGACATTACAGGGAGGGGTATAAGACAGAACTACAACTCCCAACATCTCCAGACTGTTATCATGTGATATCAGAAGACACTACAGAGAGGAGGTATAAGAGAGAACTACAACTCCCAGCATGTCCAGACTGTTATTATTATTACAATTTCTGATAAACGATAGAAGAAAACGTTGAATCCATCACTTCTCCAAAGAACACAGGAGCCACGCCCCCTCACAGAGCTCCGCCCCTATGTCACGTGATCGTCATCACTTCCCCACACAGCACAGGAGCCCGCCCCATCACATAGACACGCCTCTCGTGTCATGTGATCAACATCACATGTCCTCCATCGCCCACGTCTCATCTCCACTGATAAGCTCCGCTCCTCCTGCCCCGGTCACATGGTGGTGACGTAATCACAGGTCCTTTAGCAAAAACAAATTATATTTTGCACTGCTTAGCTCCAATTGCTCCTTCATCGGTCACATGATCCTCATTACTCCTCATGTCAATTGATCATCGTCAGATGACATGAGTAAAAGGTCCTTCATACATCGCTCATTCGTTCCACTTCTAAGCTCCGCCCCTGATGCGCCGATCACGTGATCTTGATATCGGCACAGATTTTTCACCCACCACCCCTCCTCCACTTATAAGCTCCGCCCCTCCTGCCCAATTCACATGGTGGTGACGTCATCACAGGTCTTTCAGCTATTGCCGTGTAAGAGGTAGAGAGCAGCGCTTGTCAGGTGTCCTCTCTGTTATCAGTCACCCCTGTATGAGTGTGTATACAGAGAGCTGTGAATCATTGTGTGACCCCGCCCACTGGACTCAACCCCAAACAGCAGGGATTTAACCCCTTCAGTGCCGGCCTCTTTGGGGTAAGTAGTGCAGGAATTTCAGAGAGCGGTAAGTTGTTATTTCTGGTCTTTGGAGTGTCTGATGTTTTGTGGGATGATTAGTATTTTGTAATGACATAATATTAGGTACATATATCTCATAACTTCCAAGTAGCGTAAAGAGGGACAACCGATGGGTCTTGCGTAAGCCACGCCTCTAATCCCGCCCATTCCCCGCCCATACACACGCAGTGCAGCCCGCACAGTATCATGCCCCCATAGTGCCTCCAACACAGTATAATGCCCCCATAGTGCCCCCACACAGTATAATGCCCCCATAGTACCTCCACACAGTATAATGCCCCCATAGTGCCCCCACACAGTATAATGCCCCCATAGTGCCCCCACACAGTATAATGCCCCCATAGTGCCCCCACACAGTATAATGCCCCCATAGTGCCCCCACACAGTATAATGCCCCCATAGTGCCTCCAACACAGTATAATGCCCCCATAGTGCCTCCAACACAGTATAATGCCCCCATAGTGCCCCCACAGAGTATCATGCCCCCATAGTGCCCCCACACAGTATAATGCCCCCATAGTGCCCCCACACAGTATAATGCCCCCGTAGTGCCTCCAACACAGTATAATGACCCCATAGTGCCTCCAACACAGTATAATGACCCCATAGTGCCTCCAACACAGTATCATGCCCCCATAGTGCCTCCAACACAGTATAATGTCCCCATAGTGCCTCCAACACAGTATAATGCCCCCATAGTGCCCCCACACAGTATAATGCCCCCATAGCTGCCCCCACACAGTATAATGCCCCCATAGTGCCTCCACACAGTATAATGCCCCCATAGTGCCTCCACACAGTATAATGCCCCCATAGTGCCTCCACACAGTATAATGCCCTCATAGCTGCCCCCACACAGTATAATGCCCCCATAGTGCCTCCAACATAGTATCATGCTCCCATAGTGCCTCCAGCACAGTATAATGCCCCCATAGCTGCCTCCAACACAGTATCCTGCCAACACAGATGCCCCCACACAGTATAATGCCCCCATAGCTGCCCCCACACAGTATAATGCCCCATAGCTGCCCCTATACAGTATAATGCCCCCATAGCTGCTCCCACACAGTATAATGCCCCATAGCTGCCCCTATACAGTATAATGCCCCCATAGCTGCCCCCACACAGTATAATGCCAACACAGATGCCCCCACACAGTATAATACCCCATAGCTGCCCCCACACAGTATAATGCCCCCATAGCTGCCCTCATACAGTATTATGCCCTCATAGCTGCTCCATACAGTATAATGCCCTCATAGCTGCCCTCATACAGTATAATGTCCCCATAGCTGCTCCATAGAGTATAATGCCCCATAGCTGCCCCTATACAGTATAATGCCCCCATAGCTGCTCCCACACAGTATAATGCCCCATAGCTGCCCCTATACAGTATAATGCCCCCATAGCTGCCCCCACACAGTATAATGCCCTCATAGCTGCCCCTATACAGTATAATGCCCCCTAAGCTGCCCCTAGTGCCAGTGCCCATGTAGATAGTGCCACACCGCATTAAAGATAGTGCCACATCCCTGTAGATAGCGCAACCCCCCCCCTGTAGCGATTGGAACTCCCTCTAGGAGTGGAATCCCCGGCCAGAGCATCGGCCGCACTGTGGCCGGGGATTCCGCTCCAGGGGGAGCCACTGGCGTCACTGTCCATATATGGATTGTGAGGCTAAGGACTTCTCCGGGCCCAGAGCTTGAAGTAGCGCTGTGCCCAGGGAGTCCTCTGTACTAATGCTGAAGCAGGGAGCTGACAGTTCCCTGCTTCAGCATTGGGTTCAACTATACCTGAGGACGCAGATACAGTTGACGCCAGGAGTCCGGTACATACCACCAGCCGCCCATGACAGCGGGACACCGCCCGAAATCCGGGACTATCCCACTGAATCCGGGATGGTTGGAGGTTATGGGTACATACAACTTATTCACTGACTTTTATACATTTCTTGTTAATGTCGTTCACGGTGCGGTTTAAGGGAATGTTCACACGTAGCGAATACGACCCACAACACGCAAGGAAATCACCCCGAATATTCATCCCAAATGGTGGACGTATAATCCTCCCGAATATCTACTACAGAAATACAACAAGGCCGATCCTCAGCTCTCCGAGCGTTACCATAGCAACACCTCCCTGCTCTTCTGGCTGCTCTGTGTCCAGGAGGCCCCTATAATGACATGTGACCTTTCCAGCCTATGATTGGCTGCAGGGGTCACATGACGCCTTCTTTTTTTATATACTAGTCCTTCTCAATGAATTAGAATATCATCAAAAAGTTAATTTATTTGAGTAATTCAATTCAAAAAGTGAAACTCATTATATAGATTCATTACACACAGAGTGATCTATTACCAGCATTTTTTTATTTTAATGTTGATGATTATGGCTAATAGTTAATGAAAACCCAAAATTTAATCCCTCAGAAAACTGGAATATTAAATAAGCACAATTTAAAAAATGATTTTTAATACCAAAATGTTGGCCTACTGAAAAGTATGTAGAGTATATGCCCTCAATACTTGGTTGGGGGCTCCTTTTGCATGAATTACTGCATCAATGCGGCGTGGCATGGAGGCGATCAGCCTGGGGCACTGCTGAGGTGTTATCAATGCGGTGTAGCATGGTGGCGATCAGCCTGTGGCACTGCTGAGGTGTTATCAATGCAGCGTGGCATGGAGGCGATCAGCCTGGGGCACTGCTGAGGTGTTATCAATGCAGCGTGGCATGGAGGCGATCAGCCTGTGGCACTGCTGAGGTGTTATCAATGCGGCGTGGCGGCGATCAGCCTGTGGCACTGCTGAGGTGTTATCAATGCGGTGTGGCATGGTGGCGATCAGCCTGTGGCACTGCTGAAGTGTTATGGAAGCCCAGGTTGCTTTGATAGCGGCCTTCAGCTCGTCTGCATTGTTGGGTCTGGTGTCTCTCATCTTTCTCTTGACAATAACCTGTATATCCTCTATGGGGTTTAGGTCAGGCGAGTTTGCTGGCCAATCAAGCGAAGTGATACTGTGGTTATTAAACCAGGTATTGGTACTTTTGGCGGTGTGGGCAGGTGCCAAGTCCTGCTGGAAAATGAAATCAGCATCTCCATAAAGCTGGTCAGCAGAGGGAAGCATGAAGTGCTCGAACATGTCCTGGCAGACACTTCGTTGACTCCAGACTTGATATAACACAGTGGACCAACACCAGCAGATGACATGACCCCCAAACCATCACTGACTGTGGAAACTTCACACTGGACCACAAGCAACTTGGATTGATGCCTCTCCACTCTTCCTCCAGACTCTGGGACCTTGATTTCCAAATTAAACGCAAAATTTACTTTCATCTGAAAACAGGACTTTGGTCCACTGTGTTATATCATGTCCAGAGTCAGCGCAGCGTCTACCAGGAGATTTTCGAGCACTCCATAACACCTCATCAGTTGCACAGGCTGATCGCCTCCATGCCACGCCACATTGATGCAGTAATTCATGCAGAGTCGGAGCTCCGTTCAAGTATTGAGTGCAGATACTGTACATACTATTCAGTACGCTTACATTTCATTATTAAATATCATTTTTGAGATTGGGCTTGAACACGCGGTGCAGCCGCAGAGGATTCTGGGAACAATGGTGTTTGTTGCGGAACTTGACTTTCCAATTGAACTTAATGGGGAAATTCTGCAACAAATGTGCAGCGAATCCGAAATATAAATCCGATATCCGCACCGCAGGTTAACCCCTTAATGACCAGGCCATTTTTAGTTTTCGTTTTTCCCCCTCTGTCTTCTCAGATCTATATCTATTTTATTTTTCTGTCAGTGCCGCAGTGTGAAGGTTTATATTTTGCGGGACGAGTTGTAGTTTTTAAGGGCGTCATAAAAAGTATCACATATTGTTACTGCAAACTTTACGTGGGGTGAAATGGGGAGAAAATTTCTGATTCCTTCATTGTTTTTTTTGTGGTTTATTTTTGCGTCGATGCAGCGGAGTGAGGGCTTATTTTTTGTGGGGAGAGCTGTAGTTTTTTATGACTTTTTATTATCTATTATTTTTTTATGATGTTTATATTTTGTACATGACCAAAAACGTTACCTAAAAACCACGTCTTGTGAGATGTCACCAATGTCTCCCCAGTATCCGCCATGAGTCAGGTCTTCATTGTCTGGGGGGGGGAATGTCTTCATTTTACATTTCTCACCTGAGAGATGTGCCATAAATGTCTGATATATGGGGGTCCCATCTTTATGTGGAGAACGGGGGTCCCTCGACCCGCCCGGTGAGATGATGACTACATCCAGGTGGAGAATGAATGGAGAGGTGACCACACATGTGCACGACTCTCTCCATTCACTTGTATAGGAGTTCCAGAAACAGCCGAGCACGGCCAGAGGTGGAGCCGCATCTATCAGACATTTCTGGCATATCCTGGGGAGAAATGTCCGTGTTGGGAATACCCCTTTATTCCATGTGGTGACGGCTCTGAGAAGATGTTTCTCTCAATGATGAATAAGTGAGGTTCTGTATGTCACACATGATGTTGTCCCCTGTATGATCTCCATCTTCTCCTTTCTTCATAAAGACGTCTGCAGTACTAGATCCTCCAGTTTCTCCAGTTTCTCATCTTCTCCTCCACAACGTTCCTTCTCCTGAATGACCCACCAAGCATGGACAAGGACAGGAATGAGATGAGCAGAAGAATATTAGACTTCACCTTGGAGATCATCTACCTGTTGAGCGGAGAGGTAAACTTTTCTACATTATAGAACAAGTCACACATAGGGAAGGGACAATACATAATAGGAAGTAATAGGAAGAATCCAGTGTCCTGTATAACAGCGTCCAGACCTTCCAAGTGACGTCAAGAAGCTGAAGATCAGCCACCAATATGGTCAGTTATGTGTCATGTCACCAATGCAGCAATAGTAATGTTGTAGAGCAATGAGAATGACCAGGAACCAGGAGGATCAGGATGACCTCTATATAGAAACATAGAAGATGACGGCAGGAGGAGAGCACATGGTCCATCTAGTCCCCCAATATTATTTCTTTTTAGTTCTCTCTTAGGATAGATCTATGTTTCTCTCCGGCAGGTTTACATTCACTTACTGCTGATTTTCCAACCACATCTGCTGGAAGTTTGTTCCGAGCATCTACTACTCTCAGTATAATAATATTTTCTGACATTTCTTCTGATCCCCTCCACAACTAATGTCAGATTGTGCCCCTTGTTCTTGTGTTTAGTTTCTTCCCTCCTGTAACCTATGTAAAGGTTTCCACTATTTCCCCTCTTTCCTCCAGGAGATACCAATGACGTTCTTTAAGTCTCTTCTGAGAAGTTTTGTTCTTCAGACCTTCCACCATTCTTGTAGTCGTCTTTGGCCTCGTTCTATTTTCTCAATGTCTTTTTGTAAGTGAGGTCTCCAGTATTACAGATGTGGGGTCACTAGAGCTCTATACAGCGGGGTCACAATCTCCCTCTCTTTATTGAGGGGGGGGATACTGTGTTCAGTTCTCTAAGTGTCTCTCTCCATACACAGGAGTACACAATAGTGAAGAAGACATCGGGTGACTGTACGACTCCCATCATCCATGAGTCAGGAGGATTGAGCAGTAGTCAGAGCCCCATCACAGAACCTCCCCCTCACTCCCGGATACATGAGAAGAAGATCTTAGAACTGATCTACAAGATGACTGTGCTGCTGACTGGAGAGGTGACACTGCTGGGAATGCTGGGAAATTCTACAGTAACAGCACTGGAGGTGTCTGGGTGATGACTGTATCATTGTGTGTGTCAGGTTCCTATAAGGTGTCAGGATGTCACTGTCTATTTCTCCATGGAGGAGTGGGAGTATCTAGAAGGACACAAGGATCTGTTCGAGGAGGTCATGATGGAGAACTTCCGGCCGCGCACATCACAAGGTAAGAAGATATATATATTCTATTTTATTTCTTTATTATTTGGAGTGTTAATTTTCTCATGTGCAGTGTGTGTGTGTGTGTGTGTGTGTGTGTGTATATATATATATATATATACACAGCTATATGTACAGCTTGAGAAAGGTTCTGTGACCAACCGAAATGTCGCTGCTCACTTGAGGTGAATAAATCCACCCTTTTTTCATCTATCTGGAAGTCCTGGTGGCGTTATTTCGTCCTATGGTTCTTATGTATTTTAGTTGGGGAACTGATTCATCCTCTGGTAACATGCACATGGCCTAATATATAGCTGTGTGGAGTGCTGTGTTCATCTACAACTGGACTGTGTATATATATATATATATATATATATATATACATACATACATATACATGTGATTCCTGTGCTCCGATCACACGTTCCTTGCTTTGCTGCACTAGGGAATGTTCACAGGTTTGTTGTAGAAGTTTCCATATTTCTGAAGCAGGTGCATGAATCTTTATTAAAATTCAGATTAGTTGGATGGTCACAAATTTCGGCCACCATTTCTCCATGTGTGAATATCCTCTTAAATAACCAGTGACTGATCTGCGCTGCTCCTATGATCTCTACAAGATGAGGAGAGTATTTTTCACTTTATGGAGAATTGGGTTTCTGCAGTGTAAAGATTGTTGCCTCGGGATTGTCGTGGAAGTCAATGGCCTCGGGATTGTCGTGGAAGTCAATGGCTCAAAATATATTAGACTGAAATTTAGATGAGTGTTCCAAAAGACACTCACGCCAGGAACTTTATCCAGCATCCTAATTAGGATATTTCATACCGATATATATCGAGAGAGGAGAAAAAACACACAGACGCTGCTGATATGTTCAAAATACTCCTCTTGGGGTTCCAAACTCAATTACAATAATATCATTCAGAAGGGGTGTAGGCTTGAGGTTAACCAATCAGAGACAATGTGACAATATTTGTTACCATCAGGGAGGTCACTTGGGCGCACAGGTATTTCCCGTAAATATGAAACCTAATAAGATCTTGCTTCCCTTTCAGGTCTCTTTTGAGGGTAGGTCTGCCACCGGCAGTGCTTTCGTGGATTCAGGGTCTTCTGCTAATATTATGTCTATGGAATTTGCTATGTCTCTAGCTATGTCATTGATTGATTTGCCTAAACCTGTCCCGGTAGTGGGTATCCACTCCACTTGCTAATGGTTATTTTACACAGCATACCCCTGTATTTGAACTCCTTGTTGGCTCCATTCATTTGGAGCAGTGTTCTGTACTGGTGATGCAGGGATTATCGTCCGATTTTGTTTTAGGCCTTCCCTGGTTGCAGAGGCATAATCCCACGTTTAACTGGAATACGGGGGATCTTACTAAATGGGGTAATGAATGCTTGACGTCATGTTTTTCTATAAATTTTATTTCTCTCCCTGAGGAGGTGAACACTCTACCTGAGTTTATTCAGGACTTCGCTGATGTTTTTTCTAAAAAGGCCTCCGAAGAGTTACCTCCTCAGAGAATACGATTGCGCTATCGATTTGGTACCAGGAGCTAAGCTCCCTAAAGGAAGGATATTTAATCTCTCTTGTCCTGAACGTGAAGCCATGAGAGAGTATATTCAGGAAAGCCTGGCCAAGGGTTACATTCGCCCCTCTACTTCTCCGGTAGGTGCTGGCTTCTTCTTCGTAGGGAAGAAGGATGGCGGTCTTAGGCCGTGCATCGATTACCGAAACTTGAATAAGGTCACTGTAAGGAACCAGTATCCCCTTCCTTTGATTCCTGATCTCTTCAATCAGGTTCAAGGAGCCCAATGGTTCTCTAAGTTTGATCTTCGGGGGGCTTATAACCATATCCGAATCAGAGAAGGGGATGAGTGGAAGACTGCGTTTAACACGCCCGAAGGTCATTTCGAATACCTCGTCATGCCCTTTGGGTTGTTTAATGCTCCCGCGGTCTTCCAGAATTTCATTAATGAGATTTTGAGAGACTACCTGGGGGTATTTCTTGTAGTGTAGCTTGATGACATACTTGTGTTTTCCAAGGACTGGTCCTCCCACATTGAGCATGTCAGGAAGGTGCTCCAGGCCCTTCGGGAAAACAAACTGTTTGCTAAAACCGAAAAATGTGTGTTTGGGGTGCAGGAGATACCATTTTTGGGTCATATCCTCACTCCTAATGAATTCCGCATGGACCCTGCCAAGGCTCAGGCTGTGGCTGAATGGGTCCAACCTGTCTCCCTGAAGGCGTTACAGTGCTTCCTGGGGTTTGCTAATTACCACAGGAGATTTATTGCTAACTTTTCGGTCATCGCTAAGCATCTTACGGATCTTACTCGCAAGGGTGCTTATATCCTCCACTGGCCTCTGGAGGCGGTCCAGGCTTTTGAGATCCTTAAGAAGTGCTTTATCTCTGCCCCAGTGCTGATTCAGCCTAACCAAATGGAGCCATTTATCGTGGAGGTTGACGCCTCCGAGGTGGGAGTGGGTGCTGCATTGTCCCAGGGTACCAGGTCTCTCACCCATCTCCGTCCCTGTGCCTATTTCTCCAGGAAGTTCTCGCCAACTGAGAGTAACTATGACGTTGGCAACCGCGAACTCTTAGCCATTAAAAGGGCATTTGAAGAGTGGCGCCACTTCTTGGAGGGGGCTAGGCACCAGGTAACGGTCCTTACCGACCACAAGAATCTGGTTTTCCTAGAATCTGCCCGGAGGCTAAACCCGAGACAAGCTCGATGGGCGTTGATTTTTACTAGATTCAACTTTGTGGTCACCTATAGGGCTGGGTCTAAAAATATTAAAGCTGATACACTGTCGCATAGCTTCATGGCCAGCCCTCCTTCGCAGGAGGATCCTGCATGTGTTTTGCCCCCAGGTATAATCATATCCTCTGTTGATTCTGACTTGGTCTCCGAAATTGCGGCTGATCAAGGTTCAGCTCCTGGGAACCTTCCTGAGAACAAGCTGTTTGTTCCCCTGCAATTCCGGCTAAGGGTACTCAGGGAAAATCATGACTCTGCACTAGCTGGCCATCCTGGCATCCCGGGTGCCAAGCACCTCATTTCTAGAACCTATTGGTGGCCTGGGTTGCCTAAAGACGTTAAGGCCTACGTCGCCGCTTGTGAAATTTGTGCTAGGTCCAAGACTCCCAGGTCCCGACCAGCGGGCTTACTATGTTTTTTGCCCATTCCTCAGAGACCTTGGACCCATATCTCCATGGATTTTATCACCGATCTGCCTCTATCCCAAGGCAAGTCGGTGGTGTGGGTTGTAGTAGACCGCTTCAGTAAGATATGCCACTTTGTGCCCCTCAAGAAACTACCCAATGCCAAGACGTTAGCTACCTTGTTTGTCAAACATATTATGCGTCTCCATGGGGTTCCTGTCAATATTGTTTCTGACAGATGGGTACAATTTGTTTCATTGTTTTGGAGAGCTTTCTGTAAGATGTTGGAGATTGATCTGTCCTTCTCCTCGGCCTTCCATCCTGAAACTAATGGCCAAACAGAGAGGACTAATCAGTCTCTAGAACAATATTTAAGGTGTTTTATCTCTGACTGTCAATATGATTGGGTCTCCTTCATTTCCCTCGCCGAATTTTCCCTTAAAGAGGCTCTGTCACCAGATTTTGCAACCCCTATCTGCTATTGCAGCAGATAGGCGCTGCAATGTAGATTACAGTAACGTTTTTATTTTTTAAAAACTAGCATTTTTGGCCAAGTTATGACCATTTTTGTAGTTATGCAAATGAGGCTTGCAAAAGTCCAAGTGGGTGTGTTTAAAAGTAAAAGTCCAAGTGGGCGTGTATTATGTGCGTACATCGGGGCGTTTTTAATACTTTTACTAGCTGGGCGTTCTGACGAGAAGTATCATCCACTTCTCTTCAGAACGCCCAGCTTCTGGCAGTGCAGATCTGTGACGTCACTCACAGGTCCTGCATCGTGTCGGACACATCGGCACTAGAGGCTACAGTTGATTCTGCAGCAGCATCAGCGTTTGCAGGTAAGTAGCTACATCGACTTACCTGCTAACGCCGATGCTGCTGCAGAATCAACTGAAGCCTCTGGTGCCGATGTGTCCTCGCTCGTCTGACACGATGCAGGACCTGTGAGTGACGTCACAGCGTGATCTCTCGAGAACACGCTGTGTCTGCACTGCCAGAAGCTGGGCGTTCTGAAGAGAAGTGGATGATACTTCTCGTCAGAGCGCCCAGCTAGTAAAAGTATTAAAAACGCCCCGATGTACGCACATAATACATGCCCACTTGGACTTTTACTTTTAAACACACCCACTTGGACTTTTGCAAGCCTCATTTGCATAACTACAAAAATGGTCATAACTTGGCCAAAAATGCTCGTTTTTTAAAAATAAAAACTTTACTGTAATCTACATTGCAGCGCCTATCTGCTGCAATAGCAGATAGGGGTTGCAAAATCTGGTGACAGAGCCTCTTTAATAACCGGGTCAGTAACTCGTCAGGGGTCTCCCCCTTTTTCTGTAATTTTGTGTTTAATCCACGGTTCTCCTCCGTTTCACCTGGTGGTTCCAACAATCCCGAGGTAGATGTCGTTCATCGGGAACTGTGCGCAGTCTGGGCCCAGGTTCAGAAGAACCTTGAGGCTTCCCAGAGTATACAAAAGACTCAGGCAGATAAAAGACGTTCTGCTAACCCCTTGTTTGTGGTCGGGGATCTGGTGTGGCTGTCTTCAAAAAACTTGCGCCTTAAAGTTCCATCCAAAAAGTTTGCTCCCCGGTAAATAGGGCCGTACAAGGTCATTGAGGTCCTTAACCCTGTCTCCTTCCGGCTTGAGTTACCCCCGTCCTTTCAAATACACAACGTGTTTCATGCCTCCCTCCTGAAACGCTGCTCCCCGTCCTTGGCTGCCTTGAGGAAACTCCCGGTCCCTGTTCTCACCCCTGAAGGGGTAGAATTCGAGGTGGCTAAGATTGTGGACAGCAGGATGGTCCAAGGCTCCCTCCAGTACCTGGTCCATTGGAGAGGATACGGGCCTGAGGAGAGGTCTTGGGTACTTTCTTTTTGAGAAGATTTGTCCAGTTAGACCAATCCATTTAGTGTGGATGTGTCAGGTCTCTTATGTTCCCCTATCGGAGGGCAGCATAGGATCGGGGGGTAGACGCTGAGATCTGGGATATAACGTTTTCTATGACATTATTCAGTATTTTCATGTAAAGAACGGTATAAATGCTGCCAGGACTCCTAGAGAGAGCCTGTGAGTCCTGCTTCCCCTGCCCACACAGAATGATTGACCGCTTTTCCTTTGTGATCCTGATCATAAAATCTGAAGGTGTGACAGACGTTCCTGATGGGGCTGATGCCTGAGCTACAAACACGTTCCTTGCTTTACCTCCTGTCCGTTCAGAACATGTAATGAGTGATGCTTGAAGGGGTTAATATCAGCCCCCGAAAGACATTGAGATCACCTGCTGTAAATCTCCCCATTATTTTACAAATCTGTGCGCATTTGTGGGGAGGAACAAAATAATCATATACTGTAACATGCCACTCATCTTTAGTGTGGAGGATGGGCAGTCGTACCAGGTGTATGTTACTGCCAGTCATCAATCTCCGCTAGTGTGCTAAGCTGGTCATACACATTACATGTACGTGGGCCGGACCCGCTGATTTTCTAATGTGTATGGCGACTTCCCAACTCTCCTCGGACGGCAGATGTCAGGAGAGAGAAGGATCGGGCTGTGGAATTTCAACATGCCCGATCCTTTTCTTAGTAGATAAGTCGCTGTCAGAGGAGTCCGGCTGCGGTTTTCTCCCTATTGAAAACATATACTCATCTGACCGAGCACGCATGTATATGGAGGAACGATGGTTCATCTGACACATATCTAGAGTGTATTGCTGGCTTTAGACTAGTAGTTCACAAAACTAAGATCTGCACTAATCAACCATAACATTAAAACCACCTGCCTAATATTGTGTAGGTGCCGCCAAAACAGCTCTGACCCATCAAGGCATGGACTCCACAATACCTCTGAAGGTTCCTGTGGGATCTGACCTTCGCAGAAGATCCTTCAAGTCTTGTAAGTTGTGAGGTGCGGCCTCCATGGATCAGACTTGTTTTTCATCAGGTCACAGAAGCAATTGAATACTATGGTGGAGCAGGGAGCCGTAAATACTGCATATTTCGTTGCGGAAAATCTGCAGATTATACAATAGCAGCAGAGTGGATGAGATAGAACAAATCTCATCCACACGCTGCGTAAATGCTGAACGGAAAAGACGCTCAGAAATTGACCTGCAGTGCGTTTTTTTTTAGTCCACAGCATGTCAATTGTATTTGCGTAAACGCTACTAATTTTTTTGCGGATTTTCCCCATTGAATGGTGAGATAAAACCTGCAACAAGCAGTTTTTTTGGCGGCGGAAATGCAGCGATTCTGCTGCAAAAATCGCAACTCAGAAAAGAAGTAAAATCCTTAACCAGAAGTCTGTGTTTCTTCTTCCAGGCCGGCCTCCTGGGAAGACATTTCATTCCATGTGACCACTGCAACCAATCACAGGCTGCAGTGGTCACTTTGGATGAACCGTTCTCCCAGAGCTGCAGGACATCGGAGGGGCTCATCGCCATATTAAGTATCTATTTTTTTTTATTTTCCGCAGCAGACTTTTTGTAAAAAAAAAAAACTGCACCACTATTTGGTGCGGTTCTTCAGCCGGAATTCCCTGTGGCACAGCGTATCCTCCCTATGTGAACATACACTTGTTGTGCTTATTGTCACTGATTGGGCTGCGCTGGGTTCAGTTAGACCCAGCAGCAACCTCCTCCTACCAGCATCTCGGCAATCATGTGACTAGTCACATGACCACCAGGACCAATAGGGGCAGCGGCCTCTATTCTATACACAGCGTGTACATGAGTACAGAGAAGACAGAAGTTGTTCTCTCCAGGGTTCCTGGCAGTCTGACTGCTGGGCACCCGACATTCAGCTGCTCAATCGCAGCAAGTTTAAACCTGCACTATATATATATATATATATATATATATATATATTTCCAAAAATCAGGCAGCACTCCAGACATGTAGCAAAAAATACCAAAACCTAAAAATTGGAGTCTGACACACCAGAGTACATATAAAACAATGTAACTTTATTGAAAAAATAATAAAATAGCACACATTTAAAATACATCATATATGTATACAGTATATTTTTTTTAACATATTGTAATTGTAATTTCGATTCTTTGTGGCATCTATCTTCTATTGGATTACTTTATCCTTTTTGTACAAATCTGGTTGTCTTTCCGCACTGTTGAAATCATCTCTGTTTTTAAATGTGTGCTATTTTATTATTTTTTCCATAAAGTTACATTGTTTTATATGTACTCTGGTGTGTCAGACTTCAATTTTTAGGTTTTGTTAGATATCAGCGGGCTCCACCGTTACCACCATGTTCTTTATGGGCTGTTATGCCCTGGTCCCTATAGATACGATGCACTAGGTATAATACATGGTTACTAATGTATTTAGGGATCTTCTATTTCTGGTGTTCTCCAATTAGGTAGACTATGTAGCAAAAAATAGAAAAAGTGCTTTAATCCATCAGTCAAATGTTTTTTTTATAATTTTTGACTGATGGATTAAAGCACTTTTTCTATTTTTTGCTACATCTCTGGAGTGCTGCCTGATTTTTGGAAATATATATTTGGGTGACCGCTTACATGAAAGGGGGGTGCAAGCCTTCGGGAACTGACCACTGTCCCTCTAGACAAAAAACAGTAAATAGGCAGCACTCACAAAGGCTTATAGTGAAAAAATAGGGTGCTTTATTGACCCCAAAAGTGCGACGTTTCGGCTCACACAACCTGAGCCTTTCTCAAGCCGCAAATTTTATGTGAAGTTAGTGCCACTGGATGAGAGACACACGGACGCTGCTGCTTATAGTCTATGTAGAGGGTAGGGTGTAGGAGCAGGAGCACAAAGACACCGACGCTGTTGTCAATAGACTTGTTTGAAGTGGGGAGGGGGAGCAGAAGCAGAAATAAGAGACATGGGCTGCTGGTAAGAGTTATGTCACCCCAGTGCTGGACTTTCGCTATACTGCTTCTTACTGTTGTATGATGTGCTCCATGCTTTTGCAGCTTCTAAGGGTGTGCTACAGAGAGATAGTGGATCAGGATGGCTCTCTGTTCTGTGTGTGCAGTGTATAGAAGACATGATAGCAGTTAGACTCCACTACCTCAGGGAAATTAATTGAGAATTAAGAGCCTGCAGAGGGAAAACTACTACAAGAATGCCATATACAAGTCATGCAATAGCGAGAAACTGTGTCATTCCTCCTGTACACACATATGACAGATTATTTTGAAAAGTCATCTAAAAATTAGGTACGCTGTAAGGGTCTTTAAGAAGTTTTCATGTGGGTTTAAAGATGTTTTTTTTTTATATATATATTGGATTAATAAAAAAAAAACGATCCGTGATTATTTGGAAACACCAATTTTTAACAGTTGTTGACTGCCCTTGGATATTTATAACATCATTCGCAGACCATACAAAATGATCAACTTAAAAATTAGCCAGCTATATTTGGTCAAACATTTAATTAACTAACCCCTAATGTGATGGCTGGAAGTGCTGTTCTTTGGTGAGGCGTGTCTAAGTAGGCTGTGGCTCACGACAAATGCATTTAGGTCCTAACTCTACATGAAGCTTCAGCTAAATTTCTAAATTTTAGGAGCAGGAGGAGGGCAGAGAGAGCCAAGTAGTGTCATCTAGTGTCTACTAGTGAATGAGGTGGCGGCAGTCTGAGTAAGGTCGGTTAGTGCCGGCCCGGGAGTGGACCAGTCCAGTCCCCTGACCCAAGTCACTTGACCTCATGTCACTAGCAGTAGGAGTGACTACGCCTCACATTGAGTGTACAATCCCATCAATATGAGGTCAGACTGCAGAAAGCTTTTCCATTTAGGTGCCAGCTACTGCTTTAACAGAACTGTGCCCCTTATAGCGTTGTCCTACAATTAAACAGTTCGTAAAATGACAGTAAGTGGGATTCCGACCTCCTGTGTCCTCCATCATTACTGAGAACAGGGAATCGGAACTCTGCTTCTTCCAGTGGTTGCATGCGCATGGCTTATTCTCTGGCCTGAAATAGAGACTTGTGGCCCTTTGTTGTTTGTAACTGTGGGGTGCCGAAGGGCCAGAACAAATGACTTTGCAGGCCTTATAACAGGCGTCTCAAACATGCGGGCTGCATGCGGCCCTCGAGGCTGTCATCTGCGGCCCGCGGGGCACCGTAGCTCCATCAGGAGAGGAGCAAGCAGGCCGAAGGAGGAGTTCGCCGGCGAATGATGAAGCCCTTAACGTCACTGTCCATATATGGACAGTGATGTCAGGGGCTTCCCCAGAGCCAGAGTCCCAGAGTCCAGCTTATACTAGCGCTCTGCTCCGGGACTCCTTCTCTTAGGAAGCCCCTGACATCACTGTCCATATATGGACAGGTATGTCCGGAGCAGAGCTGGAGTTCCAGGCAGAGCGCTACTAGCACTCTGCCTGGGAATCCGACTCTGGGGTTGCCCCTGACATCACATTCGGGTTCAGGAGGATTGTTATAGTAATGGAGTATTATAGTAATGTAGTATTGTTAGGGTATGTTCACACAGAGTGTTTTTACTAGTTTTTTCGGGCCATAAACGTCCTGCAAAATGGCTGAAAAATCTAGAAAAACAGCCACAAAAACGGCCGTTAAAAATGCAGCGAAAAGCAGGACTTTGATTAAAAAACGTCTGAAAATCAGGAGTTTGGAGCAGCGGTCACAGACCCTACTTGAATTCACAAACAAACTTATCCTAGTGTTGAGGAGGCCAAAACAACAGAATGATCTTGGTCTTTATGGCAAAAATTGGCTTGGTGCTTAAAGAGCCGCTGTCACCACATTATAAGTGGCCTATATTGTACATGATGTGATCGGCGCTGTAATGTAGATTACAGCAGTGTTTTTTATTTAGAGAAACGATCATTTTTGACTGAGTTATGACCTATTTTAGCTTTATGCTAATGAGTTTCTCAATGAACTACTGGGCGTGTTTTACTATATTTATGCACAGAGAGGAGAAAAGGAGAATACACGCCTATATGTAAAACGTAACTGTTTTACTATATGACCAAGTGGGCGTTGTACAGAGGAGTGTATGACGCTGACCAATCAGCATCATACACTTCTGTCCATTAATTTACACTGCAGATAGCGATATATCTATATCTATATCGCTATTTGCAGTCACATAAACACACTATAACGCTACTCATGTGTCATGACAATGAATAGTCATTACCTCCAGCCAGGACGTGATGTGTATTCATTCTCCTGACCACTTCTGTAGCGTCTGTGTTATTTACAGCACAGCAAGATCTCGCTGTGAATGACAGTTTACAGTGTGATCTCGCGAGACTACGCCTGCTGTGTTGTAAATCACAGAGACGCTACAGAAGTGGTCAGGAGAATGAATACACATCACGTCCTGGCTGGCGGTAATGTATATTCATTGTCATGACACATGAGTAGCGTTATAGTGTGTTTATGTGACTGCAAATAGCGATATAGATATATCGCTATCTGCAGTGTAAATGAATGGGGAGAAGTGTATGACGCTGATTGGTCACTGATTGGTCAGCGTCATACACTTCTCTCCACAACGCCCACTTGGTCATATCGTAAAACACGCCCAGTTGTCCATTGAGAAACTCATTAGCATAAAGCTAATATAGGTCATAACTCCGTCAAAAATCATCGTTTTTCTAAATAAAAAACACTGCTGTAATCTACATTACAGCGCCGATCACATAATGTACAATATAGGCCACTTATAATGTGGTGACAGAGCCTATTTAAGGGGCTAATAAGCAGGCGACGCCCTGGGATGCGCCCTGCCGCTTTCAAGTTTGTACGTTGAATATTATAGCGGAGTAAAAGCCATCTTTCCCTTGCAAAACTATTGCCTCTCATTTGCCCATCGGCCACATCAGGCCTGCAAACTCCTAATTGCTAGGATCCAAGCACAGTTGGTGAGGACCCAAGTACTATCATTTACGCTCTAAAATGAAACATGGAATTGAAGGCGTTGAGAGAAGTGTCTGATATATAGACAGATATACAGTAGTCATGTATTCATTCACTGTGTGTTCCCTACAGATGAATCCAGTAGGAGAAATCCACCAGAGAGATGTCCCAGTCCTCTGTATTCCCAGGACTGTCCAGAGGAAAATCACAATGTCCCAGTGAATCATCAGGTAGATGAATCTGAGTCCTATACCAGATCTATATAGGGGGGTGTGGAGGTTTTTGGTCCTGCGGTCATAGATGTGGTGATAGATTTTGGTGGTTTCTTATGTTGATCTGTTACATTCTTCGCACTCTCTTCTGTATTGTACTGAATTGTTACATATGTGAAATCAGGGGGAAGATCTGACTTATAATAAAGCGGAGGATAAATCAGAAAAAGAGCGGGTGAGGGGCGATCAACCATGTAAGAGTGAAGTGGAGGAGAAAATTTCAGGAGGTTTTACCACAGGTAAGTTATAATAATTTTAGAAAGTGACTTCAGAGGTTCCTTGTAGATTAACTATTGTTTAAAAATGTTTCCCCATAAATCAATATCAGTATATGAGAAGATAAGAAACTTTGTAATTTATCTTATTACAGAAAGATGCTTTTTTTCTCCACTTATCAGACTCCTCTCCTCATCTCTCTCCAACTTCTGCTCTGAATTTACTGATAAAATCCATACACAGGTGTCTGCAGACTAAGATCAGGTTAAAGCTACTTCCCATAAAAGTCTATGGAGAGGATGAAGGAAAGAGCTGCTGCATAAAGAGAGAGACACACAGATGCTGCTTCTAGTAATGCTATATCTCACACCAGTAGTGAATTGACAGCTACACTGCCCATTATTTATTTTATAATGTCCTCCATGCTGCTTTTGCTTGTAGTAAGTGTTCTATCTAACCCCATTGCTGGATTCACAGCTACGCTGCTCAGTAGTGCTGTATAATGTTCTCCATGCTGCTTTTGAATGTGAGAGAGAGAGGAGCACGATCTTCTCTGTGTGCTGTGTATGGGAGAGCAGACACACACACACACACACACACACACATGACATCTTATTCAGGAAATTCACCCAGAATAATAAGTGCACTTTAGGGTAAGGTTCCGTCTTAGCGCTTGTTATGCCGCTGGTAGTGCTTAAAACCTCAACACCAGACAATCGCAATCACATGTGTGAAGCACGCATCAACACTGACAGAAAATAAAAGGCAAAGGTACTCACCAGTGGATAAGCGGAACCGAACACTAAAGGTAGTTGAATACGGAGACGCCTAAGTGAATGGCAGATGAATATCAGAATTAACAGCACTCACAGACCCTATCTGAATATCCCACAGCAGGGAAAGACAGATTGTCAGCAGATCAAACTCACAAGAAGCGTAAACAAACCATTGGAACTACTGATCCCAGGATACACATAAAATCCACTATACAAAAACTAGGTCTCTCAGAGTACCAACAGTACAAACAAACACATAGACAAGAACAACATTACCAACTAGAATCTGGAAAGAATTAAACATATGCCAGAAACAATATAACCAGCAGCTGAGTAATCCAGGCCTGAAGTATATAAAAAAAAAAAAAGAAAAGTACTCTGCCCTAATTAACCAGGCAAAGCTAAATTATGATAAAATCCAGTCCTGCTGCTAATTGTAACATGACCCCCTCCCCCATTAAAGGAGGACTGATGAACCTTTAATCCTGGGTTTATCTTGATTAACTGCATGAATGGCTCATATCAATATATCAGAATGGATGTTTCTAGCCATTCCCACGACTTTTCCTCGAGGTCATTGCCCCGCCAGTCAACAAGGTAATTGAGTTGTCTGCCATGCCATTCAGAATGAAGGCACCTCTAGACCACATACTCAGTCTGACCATGGACCAAAACAGAAGGAGTTCTACAGATCGCTCTTCTAAAAGAAGACACTGGTTTAAAAAGAGTACAATGAAAAGTTCAGGGCATTCTCATGCTTTGTTGTAAATCCAACATAAACGAAGCTGGATTCATTTGTCTTAAAACTACCAATAAATTTAGATAAATAACGTTTTTGGTGGACAACCACACTCTAGTTTCCACTTTGAAGTAATGTGGCCTGTGTTGGCGATCAAACTTGCGTTTAGCACGAAGGGCAGCTCAGCCCAAAGCCCCATGGACCTTACTCCACACTGACTTCAATAACTTAATCCTCAGTCTGAGCAATGGAATGTGAAAACCCACACTGCCGGTAAATGAAGATGCCTTGGGGTGAAAACCATAATTACGGAAAAACTGAGGGAGATTAGTGAATGCATGACACAAATTCTTATAAGCATACTCTGCCTACGGCAATAATTGGAGCCAATCATCATGTTGTTCTGAAACATTACACCAGAGATATTGCTCTAATGTCAGGTTCACTATCTGTCTGACCATTGGTCTGTTGTTGATGGGTGGTGGAGAAATCGAAATCAATACCTCAATTTGCACAAAAGGCCTTCCAAAATCTAGCCACAAACTGTGAACCCCTGTTGGATACAATATTTTCAGAAATACCATGAAGTCTCACAACTTGTTGAACAAAATGAGTAGCCAGCTTATCAGCAGAGAGCCAGCCAGACAAGTGTATAAAATGGGCCATTTTTCTGAACCTGTCTACAACAACCCAATTGGTATCCCTCCTCCCGGAACTGGGCAACTCGACAATAAATTCCATGGATATCGTATTTGTGTCCAAGGATT
Source organism: Rhinoderma darwinii (assembly GCF_050947455.1). Classification (NCBI taxonomy): domain Eukaryota; kingdom Metazoa; phylum Chordata; class Amphibia; order Anura; family Rhinodermatidae; genus Rhinoderma; species Rhinoderma darwinii. The sequence continues at coordinate 637,969,631 of NC_134687.1, read as the reverse complement.
CCCGGGATTGGGCAAAGGTTTTAACCAACTAAAGGGTAATGCTGTAGATGTCTTATTGTGAGCACAAATGTCACATTCCCCACCAAACCTTTCTACATCTCTCCTCATATCTGGCCACCAAACTGATCGAGGCAAGGACTTATACATCTTAGTGATACCTGAATGACCCGCCAACATACTACCATGACACTCTAAAGGAACAGCAGGTTACTAGGAACATACAACCATTGGGCGGGTTTCTCTGGAGGTGCCTGAGTTTGAGCCTGCAGAAGTAAATCTGAAATATCCTGTGTTTGCCCTGTCACAATTTTTTCAGGGGGAATGATGAAAGAAGGTACAGGGGTCTCCACATGTTGCTGTAGAAAACTGCAAGAAAGGGCATCAGAAATGTTTTTTTTTTTTTAGTTAAACAGTTAATATATAAATGATTACACATTGTTCTAATTTTTTAAAAAATTTTTACAAGTCAGGAAATATTATAAATTAGATTCTAATTTATAACATTTCCATGTGCTGGTCACTAGAGGGAGCAATTCCCAAAATTGCAGCATTGGCATGTGGTAAAGCAACCTCATTGCTTTATGCTGCAAAATTGGAGAAGACACACTCGATCTAGTGTCCTCAAACAATCCCCCCTCCTTTATCCTGGCTAGTGCCAGGAGAAAGGAGGGGGTTGAATGTTCAGACCTCCTACACTGTGTGCCGCCATTTTTTGAGCGAATGCACAATGTAGGAGGATTATATACAGTGGTAATCACACAGTATAACACGAACATACACAAACATAACTTACCTGCTCCTGCCGCCGCCGCTGCCTCCGCTCCTAGTCCTTGCTTCTGAACATATGGACGGAAGCCGCGACCGGAAGTAGTCATCTTACTGTCCGGCCGCGGCTTCCGGTCCACATGAAAATGGCGCTGGATGTTGCTCTGCCGAAGACCTTTCTTTTGGTCTGTGTGGGAGCGGCGCATGCGCCGTTCCCACACAGACGGCGTACGCTATAGTGAATGGAACGGCTCCCGTTCGCATTCTCTATGGGGATGTATGTGCCGTATTCCATCTCTGTATGTGTCGTTAATCGACACATACAGAGATGAAAAAAAAAATTGCAGCCCCCATAGAGAAGTAAAAAAAGGAAAAAGTACAACACAAAAACACAAATAAATAAAATAAATTTTAATGACCTACTAAAAGCAATAGCATATAAAAAAAAAATAATTTGTGACACCTTCCCTTTAAGGTTTGTGGAACGTGGGTACGTATATCAATGGAGCAGTCCTGCTCTCTGAGGGGGAACATTCACAATTTCTCTATACTCAACAGGCAGAACCTGGAGACTGGTGAATGCGACTAGAATCGGGGAACAAAACTTTCCCCAATGCACTAATTCTCCTGAAGTCCAATCAAACACTGGATTATGGAGGAGAAACCTAGGATACCCAAAAATAATTGGATAGGAGGGAGAGAGAACTAACAGAAAATAAATAGTCTCACAGGGGATACTTCCTTCTGAAAACTTCAGACCAGGAGTACGGGATCTTACCGATCCTCCAGACACCACGAGTACCATCCAATGAACAAATGTCAATGGGTTTCTCCGGAGGTGCAGGAATAATACATAAAATCAATATCTAGAAAAGCTGCTGCAGCACCAGAATGAACAAAGGCCTGCATAGAAGGGTACATAGGAAGAGAGAACTACAACTCACAACATGTCCATGCTGCTATTATGGGATATCAGAGGACATTACAGGGAGGGGGTATAAGATGGGAGAACTACAACTCCCAGCATGCTGAGGCTGTTATTATGGAATGTCAGAGGACATTACAGGGAGGAGTTTAAGAGTAAAGAACTACAACTCCCAGCATGTGCAGGCTGTTCTAATACAATATCATTCCAGGGAGTAGGTATAAGAGGAGAGAACTACAACTCCCAGCATATCCATGTTATTATTGGATACTAGAGAACATTACAGGTAGGGGTATATGAGGGGAGAACTACGACTTTCAGCATTTCCAGACTAATTATTGGATATTAGCAGACATTACAGGGAGGGATATATGAGGAGAGGACTACAATTCCCAGCATTCCCCTGGCTCCAGCACTTACACAATTGCTGACAACCTATAGAAGAAGAAAATACTGAATCCATCACTTCTCCACACAGCACAGGAGCCCTGCCCCTTTCACAGAGCTCCTCCTTTACAGGGCTCTGCCCGTCACCAAACCCCGCCCCCTCATGTCACGTGATCATCACAGGTCCTTCACCCACCTTTCATTCTTTTCACTTCTAAGGTCCTCCCCCTGATGCACCATTCACGTGACAGGTTCTTCATCCACTACTATTCTATATTGCTGAGCTCCGCCCCTCCTTTGCTGGTCTCATAATGGTGATATCATGTCCTTCAGCGATTGCAGCGTAAATGGTAGAGAGCAGGCGCTGGTCGAGTGTTCTCTCTGTTATCAGTCATCCCTCCCTGTATGACATGGGAGAGACGTACGCTGGGTGTACAGTTACTCCGCCCATGCCCGGCCGCTATCCTGCATGCCACCTATTACAGGGGTTGTACCAGGAAGGACATTTATCAGCCATCCAAGTCACTGGGGTGTATCACTTCCTTATCCGTCCTGCAGGTGTGAACAGAGCCTTAGTTACAGGGGGACATACAATGACTATTAGCTACATGAGAGAGTGTCCTGATCACAATCTACGAGGAATAGAGGAACACAATATGAATAAGGAGCTTCTTATATTTCCACTACTGTAATAAATAAGAATGTTATATGTCTCTAAAGTTCCCGCATCTCTGAGGTCATGTCTAATATCTCATCATTTATAGTCCCAGGATATGCCATAAAAATCAGATAATTGGGGGTCCCACCTCTATGTGGAGAACGGGGTTCCCCTGACCCGACTGGTGAGGTGATGACTGCATCCAGGTGGAGAATGAATGGAGAGGTGACCACACATGTGCACCACTCTCCATTCGCTGGTATAGGAGTTCCAGAAACAGCCGAGCACGGCCAGAGGTGGAGCCGCATCTATCAGATATTTCTAGCTTATCTTGGGGAGAAATGTCTGTTTTGGGAATACCCTTTTAATCCATATGGTGACGGCTCTGAGAAGCTGTTTCTCTCAATGCTCAACAAGTGGGGTTCTGTATTTCACACATGATGTTGTCCCCTGTATGATTTCCAGCTGCTTCTGTCTTAATAAAGACGTCTGTAGTACTAGTGTTCGGAAAACACCTGTTTCTTTAAGGTTGCTATGACAACCTGTCTAGCTTCTGGCCATTTCTTCTTTTACCTTGAGCTTATCTCTCTTCTCTGTCCTTCTGCCAATCAGCTGTGGGGTTGTATTTATATGTCTTTTCCCACCTGTCTTTGCTTGTGAATTTTCCTATCTCCTGGTTTCTGATCAAGCTCCTAACTGCTCCTGCACTTCTTTTTTCTGGACCTCGTGTATACTGACCTCGGTTTGTGTCTCGTTAACCCTCTGCTTACGGATTCTGATTATCCGCTCCCGGCTGGTTTTGACCGTGGCTTGTCTGATTACCTCTACTCCGTTTTTGGACTTTCAGTTAACCTACTGGCTGTCTGGTTTCCAGCTCAAGTTTTCCTGCATTGCACTTTTTCAAAACTACACTCTGTTAACTCCTTAATGACCGGGCATGTTTGTACCTTAATGACCAAGCCAGATATGTCAAATCTGGTATGTCTGACTTTATCAGAGAATAACTCTGTGAAAGTTTTGAATATCCAAGTAATTCTGACATTGTTTTTTCGTCACATGTTGTACTTTATTTTAGTGGTAAAAGTAGACTGATACGATTTGCGGAAATTAATTAAAAAATAGAGAAATTGAAGAAATTTTGTAAAAATTATCATTTTTCCCTATTTTTAACTGCAATATGTCACATATGTACATACATACTGCACAATTTTTTTAATTAAATATATATTTCCATCTCTTTACTCTATCTTGGCAGCACTTTTGAAAAAATATTATTTTTTTTGAGCAATTTGGAAGACTTACAAATTTAGTAATCATTTTATACATTTTGAAGTACATTTTGTTTTCCTGCACCAAGCCAGGTTTTCAGAGGCTCATAGGTGTCAGAATGGTGGAAACCCCCACAAGTGACCCCATTTTGAAAACTACACCCCTTAAGGTATTTATTAAGGGGTGTTGTAAGTATTTTGACCCCACAGTTTTTTTGTAAGAATTCATGCAAAGCAGGCGTAAAAAAATATAATTTCACTTTTTTCATAAAAGTATCACTTTGAAGACTGATTTCTGTGTAAAGTGACCATGAGAATGAAGAAACACACCCCAAAATATATCACCCTGTTTCTCCTGTTTTCAAAAATTCCCCCATTGTGACCCTAATGCATTGCTTGGACACACGACAGGGCCCGAAAGGGAGGGAGCACCCGGAGGCTTTCAGGACTCATATTTTGCTTAAAAATGTTTTAGGCCCCACTGTACATTTGGAGAGGCTTTGAGCTACCAGAGCGATAGAATCTCCCCATAAACGACCCCATTTAGAAAACTATACCCCTTAAGGTATTTATCTAGGGGTGTAGTGCGTACTTTGACCCCACAGTTTTTTGCTAAATTTAATGCATAGCAGGTGAAAAAAAAACAAAAAACACTTTTTTCATAAAAGTATCACTTTGAAGACCGATTTCTGTGTAAAGCGAATATGAAAATGAAGAAACACACCCCAAAATCTATCACCCTCTTTCTCCTGTTTTCAAAAATACCCGCATTGTGGCCCTAATGCGTTGTTTGGACACACGGCAGGGCCCCAAAGGAAGGGAGCACCCGGAGGCTTTCAGGACTCATATTTTGCTTGAAAATGTTTTAGGCCCCACTGTACATTTGGAGAAGCTTTGAGCTGCCAGAACGATAGAAACTGCCCATAAATGACCCCATTTCGAAAACTATACCCCTTAAGGTATTTATGTAGGGGTATAGTTAGCATTTTGACCACACAGGTTTTTCGCTAAATATATTGGAATTGGTCTGTAAAAATTAAAATGTACTTTTTTTCTGAAACAACATAGAAATTTTTATTATTTACAAGGAATAACGAAGAAAATGCACCCCAACATTTGTAAAGCAATGTCTCCCGATTACGACAATACCCCATATGTGGTAATAAACTGCTGTTTGGACCCACAGCAGGGCTCAGAAGGGAAGGAGCGCCATTTGGATTTATGATTTTGCTGGAATGGTTTTCGGTGCCATGTCGCATTTGCAATGCACTGGAGGGACCAAAACAGTGGAAACCCCTCAAAAGTGACCCCATTTTGGAAAAACCTTCAAGGAATTTTTCTAGGGGTATAGTGAGCATTTACACCCCACGGGTCTTTTGCAGAGTTTATTAGAATTAGGGCGCGAAAATTAATATCAAAATGTTTTCCACTAAAATGTTGAATTTTCTCATTTTCACAAGGGATAAAGAAGGAAAAAAACAACCATTTTTTATAAAGCAATTTCTCCCAAGTACGGAAATACCCCACATGGGGTCATACGTTTTTTTCATTAGAAATGAATTAACCCTTTCAGGACTGATCCAGTTTTTGCTTTCTTATTTTAGATTTTCCCTCCCCGCTTTCCAAGAGCCATAACTTTTTTATTTTTCCATCAATAGAGCGGTGTGAGGGCTTATTTCTTGCGGGAGGAGCTGCAGTTCTTATTGGTACCATTTTTTGGTACATAAAAAGTGATTCAAAAGTTGTATTACATTTTTTTTTTAGAGCGAAGGTGACAAAAAAAAAAACTGCGATTTTGGCGGTTTCAATTATTAAATTTTTTTAAGGTGTGCACTGTGCAAATTAAATAATGGTATATTGTAATAGTTCGGACTTTTACGGACGTAGCGATACCAATTTTGTTCATTTTTTTACATTACTTTAGAAGAAAAATGCGAAAAGGTGTTTTGTTTTTTTAACTTAAAAAATAAATAATTCTCACTACTAATAACTATAATTCTTCTACACATTTTATTAATCAATCCCCTTAGGGGACTTGATCCAGCGATCATTGGATCACTGGTACAATACACTGCAATACTAATGTATTGCAGTATATTGTTATTCTTACAGGCTTCTGTAACAGAGCGATCGCTGTTCCTGTCCGTTAGTACCGAGGGGGCCTGCTGTAATACACAGCCGACACCCGCAGCGTATGGAGCAGGCTCAGAACGTGAGCCGGCTCCATACATCAACCGCCGCACCATGATGGGCAATTAAGTCATAGTGCGCAAAGGGGTTAGTGCACTGCGGATGGTTCAAAGTGAAAATTGCAATTTTCCACCGATATGCCATTTTAGTGCATAATATGTTGTGCCCAGTGTGTGCCACAGAAGACAAATACCTCATAAAACGTTAAGCGGGTTCTCTCGGGTATGGCGACACCGTATGTGTGGGCGCAAACTGCTGCTTGGGCACACTGCAGGGCTCAGAAGGGAGGGAGCGCCATTTTGCTTTTGGAGCGCAGATTTTGCTTGGTAGTTTTTCTGTTTTGGGTTTCGCTGGTATTTCAGTTTATAATGTGGGGGGCATATGTAATCTGTGCGGAGTACATCAGGGTATATGTAATCTGTGTGGGGTACATCAGGGTATAATAAGGGTATAATAATGGGGTAAATAAATAATAATTCATAGATATGTGACTGGTGTCGCACTGATAAATGGCGCCCGATCTTATCCGCTTTTGGAACATTTTGCATCGCCATATTCTGAGAGGCAGAACTTTTTTATTTTTTCACCACCGGAGTCATGTAAGGGCTTATTTGTTGCGGGACAATCTGTAGTTTTCATTGGTACCATTTTGGGGTACATGCGATTTTTTTTTTTTTTATCACTTTTTGTTCAATTTTTTTGCAATCCTGAGCAAAAAACAGGAATTCTGACACCATTTTTTAGGTTTTCTTTTTGCGGCGCTCACCGTACGCTATAAATTACATTTTTACTTTATTCTGCGGGTTGGTACGAATACGGCGATACCATATGTATATAGGTTTGGTCCTTTTTTTTAGCGTTTGCACAATAAAATCACTTATTTATAAACCCCAAAAATTTCTGTGTCACCATATTCAGAGAGCCATAATTTTTTTATTTTTTAGTCAAAAAAGCTGTGTAAGGACTCGTTTTTTGCGGGACGGATAGAAGTTTTTATTGGTACTATTTTCGGGTACATGCGACTTTTTGATCACTTTTTATTCTTTATTTAGGGAGCAGTGGTGACCAAAAAAATTGTGATTCTGTCATCGTTTTTTATTGATTTTTTTTGGGGTGTTCATCGTGCGGGAAAAATAACATTATAGTGTTATAGTTGGGGTCGTTACGAACGCGGCGATACAAAATATGTGTACTTTTTTAACGTGTTCATTTTTTTTCTATAATAAAAGTCTTATTATAGGAAAAAAAGTTTGTAGAACTTATAACTTTTATTTTTACACTTTTTTTGAAACATTTTTATTACTTTTTTTTAACTTTTTTTACTTGTCCCACTAGGGGACACTTAGTCTTGCAGCTTTGATCGCTGCTAGAGTACATTACACTACACACGTAGTGTGATGTACTCTAACTGTCATTGTGACGTGACTGTCACACTGACAGGAAGCAGAGGAGGAACGGCCGGAGGCTGTTCCTCCGAGGCTTCCGTACATGGCAACCCGGAGGTGATTATCTGACCTCCGATTGCCGTGACAAGCATCGGTAGCCCCCACGATCACTTCGTGGGGGCTGCCGATGTGCTTCAAACCACTTAAATGCGGTGACGGCAATCCGTCGCCGCACTTAAGGGGTTAACTGCCGAAAGCAGCGGCGATGGTCCGCTGTCCGGCAAGACTGATGTCTCAGCTGTCGGGGACAACTGTCAGCGCGGGTCTGTCACTCTGTGTTTACACAGAGTGACAGTTTGAAATGCGGACGAAAATGCACGTCCTGGTGCGGGAACTAGCAGCCGACCAGGACGTGCATTTTCGTCCTTGGTCGTGAAAGGGTTAAGACAAACTGGGTTCTAAGCAGCAAAGTCCATCCCACCTTGCGGTCGGCTCTGGCGAACACCTTGGAGTAGCCTTAGACACCGTCGATCAGAGTGGATTTGAGGTTGCGGGTTTACGTGCATGCTCTCTCCCGGCAGGCTCCAGCAGCCTTAAGGTATCGCTCCACTTGCATTTCCATAACAAATAGATCCTCCAGTTCCTTCAATTTTCGCCTCTTCTCCACAGCGATCCTTCTGAACAACCCACCAAGGATGGACAAGGACAGGAATGAGATAAGCAGAAGATTATTAAATTCCACCTTGGAGATCATCTACCTGTTGAGCGGAGAGGTAAACTTTTCTACATTATAGAACAAGTCACACATAGGGAAGGGACAATACATAATAGGAAGAATCCAGTGTCCTGTATAACAGCGTCCAGACCTTCCAAGTGACGTCAGTAAGCCAACAACAGAAATGCTGAAGATCAGCCACCAATATGGTCAGTTATGTGTCATGTCACCAATGCAGCAATAGTAATGTTGTAGAGCAATGAGAATGACAAAGAAATCCTATATATGTCTCATATTACCATACTATACAAGAAAGAATCTTTAGACATGTATTTAGTCCAAAATATTATTTTTTATTATTCCATAAATATGGGAAAAAAAAACAACTCACATAAATATACATACAAATATTAAAACATACTTAAAAAGGAAAAAACTCTGAGATCATCAGAAAATAACCACCATTGCCTAATCTATATGGTAATACATAATGTGCAATAGGTAGGGCAACAACACACAGGCAGAGCAAGTAATATGCTTCTAGACAGAGGTCCACTAGCACATCCACCTTCAATGTAGTCTATAAAGTAATAGATGACTAACCTACATAAATGATCAGCAGAACTTCATATCCATTACCTGTGGCTGGCATGATGGCTATCAGTGATCTCAGGAGAGGAACACCTCGACGCGCGTTTCGCACCCTTCGTCAGGAGAAGATGTTAGTGTACTGGAATTTGGTTTAAATAATGTACCTGTATACTGGTGACCAATGGCGCATAGCGATCATTAAGCCCCCCACGTGTGTCTTCCGCGTCAGGAGCGTACTGTGCAGTGGCAGATTTCTCCATCATCTGCACTTCCGCCCTAACTCTGACAACTTCTGGCACAACATGTAGACGGCCAATCAAGCGCATGCGCACATCACCCTATGTGTCAAAAATCTAGATTTTAGAGTCCGAATTTGCCGTACAGACTTTTCGGAGAATTAATTCAAAGAGGAGTTCATGATGTTTTCAATATCAACCAACAGCCATCAATCCACGTCACAGTTAGTTATACAAAATATATATCTATTTATATCTCTGTATGACCATGTCACACACTGAATCCTTTACAAACATTGTAAATGTAACATACACCGGAGTGCATCACACCACTATGCAGTACAGTGTGTACCAACGGTGGAGGAACGATTAGGTAAGATCATCACCAGTGCCCAACACCGATGGTGAAAGTCACCCATCCGGACCCCCACAGTAGCACACATTACACCACACACCACTGCGAGACACAAATGACATATCTGTACAACAATGTCACACACTAAATCCTTTGCAAACACTATAAATGTAACTTAACTGGAGTGCATCATACCACTATGCAGTACAGCGTGCACCAGCGGCGGAGGAACGGATAGGGAAGGCTCCCCACCCGGACCCCCCAGCAAAACACACTGCACCCCACAACCCCATGAGACACATAGTAAATGAAAAAATAGAAATGCACACACACAAAGGTGTGTGTGTAAGGTTGGAACATTATCGGCGAAGGACACCACCCACATCAGTGAGAGGTGACAATTCACCGAGCACACCCCAACCGGGGATGCCAATAATACACACGTACGTTCAAACAAGCATATGTGGTAAAGGATAATATGTGTGAGATGATGACATATGGTAATGTATACAAACTCGAAATATATAGAGAGTATAGAATTCATAATTTTATAAGTGATATCGTGACCAAATACCATCTAAGCATATATGTCCTTTACACCTCCTACTAAAGAGCAAATAAAAGATTTTAATAAGTGTGAACCTAAAAGAATATATGGAGAGAGAGGGGAGAGTTAGCCACAATGAGAATGACAAGTAGGAAAAACCAGGTGAATCAGGATGACATCTATATAAAAACATAGAAGATGACGGCAGGAGGAGAGCACATGGTCCATCTAGTTGCCCCAATATTATTTCCTTTTTAGTTTTGGTCTCGTTCTATTTTCTCAATGTCTCTATGTAGGTAAGGTCTCCAGTATTACAAATGTGGGGTCACTAGAGCTCTATACAGCGGGGTCACAATCTCCCTCTTTCTACTGAGGGGGGAATACTGTGTTCAGTTCTCTAAGTGTCTCTCTCCATACACAGGAGTACACAATAGTGAAGAAGACATCGGGTGACTGTACGACTCGCATCATCCATGAGTCAGGAGGATTGAGCAGTAGTCAGAGCCCCATCACAGAGCCTCCCCCTCACTCCCGGATACATGAGAAGAAGATCTTAGAACTGATCTACAAGATGACTGAGCTGCTGACTGGAGAGGTGACACTGCTGGGAATGCTGGGAAATTCTACAGTAACAGCACTGGAGGTGTCTGGGTGATGACAGTATCATTGTGTGTGTCAGGTTCCTATAAGATGTCAGGATGTCTCTGTCTATTTCTCCATGGAGGAGTGGAAGTATCTAGAAGGACACAAGGATCTGTACGAGGAGGTCATGATGGAGAACTACCAGCCACGCACATCACAAGGTGAGAAGATATAGATATATATATTCTATTTTATTTATTTATTTTTTGAAGTGTTAATTTCCTCATGTGCAGTGTGTATGTGTGTGTGTGTGTGTGTGTGTGTGTGTGTAAGGCCGATATATATATATATATGTTGGCCAGAAAAATAGGATCAATGGCACTTCTTGCGCGTCAAATTGTTAATTCTACGTAAAGGTTTACAAACTAGAGAGTGTAGATGATGACTAGAAAATGTGGATTTATTATTTTCAAACGTATGATTTCTTCCACATTCACCTTTTACCTGGGTGACGGTTTACATTCACTGTACAATCCACTTCTACTGTGATAAATTATATATATATATATACATACATACATACATACATACATACATACATACATACATACATATACACACACACACACACACACACATATGCTGTTCAGCCATAACATTAAAGAGACTCTGTCACCAGATTATAAGTTCCTCTCTCCTACATAATGTGATCGGCGCTGTAATATAGATAACAGCAGTGGTTTTTATTTTGAAAAACAATAATTTTTGAGCAAGTTATTAGCAATTTTAGATTTATGCTAATTAGTTTCATAATGGACAACTGGGCGTTTTTTACCTTTTGACCAAGTGGGCGTTGTACAGAGGAGTGTATGACGCTGACCAATCCGTGACCAATCAACGTCATACACTTCTCTCCATTCATGTCCATTTGTATTCACTCTGTGCTGTCACATACACCCACATTAACTTTACTGAAGTGTTTTGAGAGTGAATAGACATTGCCTCCAGCCAGGACACAATGTCTATTCACACTCCCGACACTTCGGTAAAGTTTGTGTGGGACTGAATCACGTCACAGCGTGATCTCGCGAGATCATGCTGTGAGTGACAGCGCAGCGTGATCTCGCGAGATCACGCTGTGAATGACATCACAGCGTGATCTCGCTGTACTGCGTGTGTAAGTCCCACAAAAACTTTACTTTAGCTCATCCTCTAAGCAGGAGCTGTAACGAACAGCTCCTGATTTCAGAGCAGCCTCCTGAATACAGCTTGGGTCGGAAAACATTCGAACACCAGCTGTTTAACCCTTTGATCGCCGCGATCCGTGACGGCGGCATGATCAGAGGGAATTCCCCTCTTTGATTGCATCACCGGGATTTCGGAGATGCGATCAAACACCGGGGAATCCTCTGCATTCAGCCCTGGGGACCTACAAAGGATCCCAGGGCTGTCTGTTCCGTTTGCCTGCTGTTCGGGCACACTATGTACAGGAGTATGCTAATACATTATAAGTAAAAAATAAAGTTATAAATAAAGTTATCCCTTAATGGGATTTTAAAAAAAAGAAGTAATAAATAAATTAAAAAAGTCCCCCAAAAAAGTCATTATTTTGCATAAAATATATTTTATTGTTCCCACATTACATAAAAACAAAAAAACCTACACATAGTAGGTATATACAAGACCGTAATAACCTGAAGAATTAATTTAACAGGTTATTTAGCGTGAAACGTGAACGGGATAAAAAATAAACAAGAAAAACAATACCAAAAATCGCTTTTTTCCTATATTCACGCCGTTTTGTTACCCCCAAACTGCGTGAAAAACTAATACTATTTCTCTCGCATAAAACAAGGCCTCATACAGCCACGTCAATGAAACCACATTTTTTTCTCTAAAGTAATGTAAAAAAATAAAAATACACAAAATTTGTATCGCTTTATCCGTAAAAGTCAGAACTATTACAATATACCATTATTTAACTCGCACGGTGAACGCCATGAAAAATAAAGAATGTAAAATGGCAAAATCGCTGTTTTTCTGGTCACCTTGGCTCTACCAAAAAATTTAATAAAAAAGGCTCAAAAAGTTGTATGTACCAATAAAAATTACAGCTTGTCCCGCAAAAAATAAAGAAAAAGCAAAATATGGTTCAGTCCGGAAAGGGTTAATTACTTTCTAATGAAAAAGCATTTATGACCACATGTAAGGTATTGCCGTACTCTGGAGAAATTGCTTTACAAATGTTGGGCGGCTTTTTCCTCCTTTATCCTTTGTGAAATTGTAAAAATTCAACATTTTAGTGGAAATAATGTTGATATTCATTTTCACGGCCTAATTCTAATAAATTCTGCAAAAGACCTGTGGGGTCTAAATGCTCACTATACCCCTAGATAGATTCCTTAAGTGGTGTAGTTTCCCAAATGGGTTGTAGCGCCCATGGCCACGGGCCGTCGGGTTTGCTCACCTCCTGAAGCCCGCAGCCATGGATCCGTGAGCGCTGGTCCCCATCTCCTTCGTAGGAGACGCCAGCGCTCACTTCCGCTCCGGTCTGCTGTGTGCTGAAGGGTGCGCACAAAGGAAATCGTCATCATCATCAACTGCCACGATTTCCTAGTCTATAAGAAGGCTCTAGGCCTTCTGATCCTTGCCTGAGCGTTGTTCGTTTTCCCAGTCTGTCTTGCAAATGGTCCCTTAGTGTTTTCTGTTCCAGTTGTTACCCGTGCCTTGTTACCTGTTCCTGTATCTCGTGCTGTTCTTGTTCCGGTGCCTATTACTGTCGGGGTCGTGTCACGTCTTGTGTCATCTGCCACGTCCGGAGGAATCCACCACGTCCTGTGTCATCTGCCACGTCCGGAGGAATCCGCCACGTCCTGTGTCATCTGCCACGTCCGGAGGAATTCGCTACGTCTGGCGCAACCTGCGGCACCTGTGTCATCCGCCACGTTTGGCTTTACCTGCTGCACCCATCTCCATCTGTACTAGAGCTGCGGCCACTGTCTGGACTATCCAGGTACCTTTGTGCGGGACATAGTATTGCTGGGGTTTCCTGTTGTTTGGCCAGCTGCATCCCCGCTACGGCGGTATGGCCTAGTGGGTCCACTAACCAGACCTTCCGCTTGGTTTTTGAGGAACCTGGGAGAGTTTTTTCAGCTGCTGCATCCTTGCTGACCCTACACCAGGGAGACCTCTCCATGGGCGAGTATGCCATTCAGTTCCGTATCCTGGTTGCTGAATTGACCTGCAACGACGAGGCTTTGGTGGCCACATTCTGGCAGGGACTGTCTTCAGGGATTAAGGACGAGATGGCTGCTCGCGATCTGCCATCTACCCTGGACGATCTTATCCTACTCGCCACCCGGGTTGACATGAGGATCCGGGAGCATTCCCAAGAGGTTCTCCGGGAGAGAGAACTTCCTAGGCTGGATTCTACTTTCCAGCAATCTTTCTCAGTTGTCCCACCAGAAGATCCTATGCAGAGTAACTGTGTAAAATTGTCTACCCAGGAGAAACAACGCAGACGCACTTCTGGACTTTGTTTGTATTGCGGCCTCGGAGGCCATATTGTGCATCTGTGTCCCCAGAGGCCAGAGAGACCCCATTGCCTAGGATTGATTGGAGAGACAACCCTAGATGTAACGGTACCTAATAAAGAATTCTGTTCCAAGTTGACTATTCCTGTGACCCTAGTATCCGGCGAGAGGACGCATCAAGTTTCTGCCTATCTTGACTCTGGTTCTGCTGCAAACTTCATCCAGAAAGAGCTAGTGAATCCTCTTCAGTTTCCCACAGTTCCCCTAGAGACGTCTTTGGCTGTTGCCTGAGTTAATGGACTGCCTCTGCCTGATCCCATAGTTTCTAAAACCAAGCCGTTGAAGCTCCAGGTTGGAGTCCTTCATTTTTAACTGATTTCTTTCCTTGTTTTGCCCGAGGCCATCAATCCTGTTCTGCTGGGCCTACCTTGGCTTCGACTACATGGACCAGTCCTGGACTGGAATTCTGGAGAGATTCTCCAATGGGGCTCCAAGTGCCTTGGTCGTTGTCTGTTGCCGATCCATCCTGTTAAGCCTCCTCTGCCTCAGTCATTGGCGGGACTGCCTCCCCAGTTTGCTCAGTATACAGATGTTTTCAGCAAAAGGGAGGCTGAGACGCTGCCTCCACATCAGACTTATGACTGCCCCATTGAACTGGTTCCTAATGCCTCTCTCCCCTGTGGTCGAGTATATCCCCTCTCCTTGCCAGAGTCTCTATCCATGTCGGCCTATATCAACCCTGCATTGACTACCATGGTCTCAACCAGATCACGGTCAAGAACAAATACTCACTGCCACTTATATCTGAGCTGTTTGATCGCATACAAGGAGCCAAATTTTTTTCGAAGCTAGACCTACGGGGTGCTTATAATCTAGTCCGGATTCGCCAGGGTGATGAATGGAAGACGGCATTTAACATCTGGGACGGGCACTACGAATACCTAGTGATGCCCTTCGGACTGTGTAACGCTCCCGCAGTGTTTCAGGAGTTTGTTAATGATATCTTCCGAGATCTCCTCTATGTCTGTGTTGTTTTTTATCTCGATGATATTTTGATTTTCTCCACAGATCCGACGACTCATCGGAGGCATGTCCGTTAGGTTCTACTACGATTAAGGGAGAATAATTTATACGCCAAGCTGGAGAAGTTCGTCTTTGAGAAGAGTACTCTGCCTTTCCTGGGCTACATCATCTCGGATCAAGGTCTCAAGATGGATCCTGAGAAAGTGAAAGCTGTCCTGGAGTGGCCACGTCCTCAAGACTTAAGGGCCATACAGCGGTTCCTGGGATTCGACAATTTCTACCGGCAGTTTATTCTAAACTTCTCATCTCTGACGGCTCCGATCTTTACCCTTACCAAGAAGGGTGTGAACGCCAAGGGTTGGGCTCCAGAGGCAGAGTCCGCATTTATTAGCCTCAAGAGATCCTTCACTTCAGCTTCGATCCTCCATCATCCTGATGTATCTCGGCAGTTCTCACTAGAAGTGGACGCTTCATCTGTTCGTGCAGGTGCACTTCTGTTCCAGAGGAGCTACAAAGCAAAGGCAGTAGTATGTGGCTACTATTCTAGACTTTTTTCTTCTGCTGAGCGCAATTACTCTATTGGAGATCGGTAGCTACTGGCCATCAAATTGGCTCTGGAGGAGTGGAGACATCTTCTAGAGGGCGCTACTCACCCCATCCTGATCTTCAACGACCACAAAAACCTTACCTTACTTCAACGACTGAATCCCCGTCAAGCCAAGTGGTCGCTGTTCTTCACCCGTTTCCAGTTTGTGCTCCACTACCGTCCCACAGACAAGAATGTGAGGGCCGATGCCCTGTCCTGATCGTTTGAGAAGGAAGACACGGTGGAGTCCCTTCAGACTATCATAGACCTGTCCTGCATCGTCACTGCTAATCCTCTGCAGGTTAGAGACATCCCTCAGGGGAGGACTTTTGTTCGGTTGGCAGACAGAAGAAGAATTCTCCGCTGGGGACACAGTTCTAAACTGGCTGGGCACCCTAGTGTCCGTAAAACCCGAGACCTGATTGCTCGTCAGTTCTGGTGGCCCACGCTACCTAAAGATGTTCTGGACTTTGTCTATTCTTGCACAGTGTGTGCTTCAAAACAAAGTTACTCACTCCATGCCTGCCGGCCTGCTTCAACCTCTGCCTGTACCCAATGCCCCCTGGCAGCACATTGCGATGGACTTTGTCACAGACCTTCCCCCCCCTCAGCAGGATGCAACACCGTTTGGATGGTGGTGGATCGGTTCTCTAAGATGACACATTTTATCCCGCTGACCGGCCTACCTTCTGCTCCTCGACTGGCAAGTCTCTTCATTCTACACATTTTTCACTTGCATGGCTTGCCTCTTCACATTGTGTCCGACTGGGGGGTTCAGTTTACGTCAACGTTCTGGAGAGCCCTCTGTAAACTCCTGGATGTGAGATTGGACTTTTCCTCAGCTTATCACCCCCAGTCCAATGGGCAAGTCGAGAGGAGCAACCAGATCATGGAGAATTCTCTCCGCCACTTCATCTCTTCACAGCAGGATAACTGGGTACAGCTTCTTCCATGGGCCGAGTTCTCATACAACAACCACACAAGTGAGTCCACCACTTCCACTCCATTTCACATTGTGTACAGTCAACATCCTAGACTCCCTCTTCCAGTGTCAACCACATCTCAAGTACCCGCTGCTTACTTTGCATATGGGGACTTTCTGCAAATCTGGCAACAGACCCGTTCCTCTATTTTGCTGGCAGTCGATCGCATGAAGAGAGCCGCCTCAGTATCTTCCGGGTACCAAAGTCTGGCTATCCTCTCGGAACATTCGTTTGAAGGTGCCTTCATACAAGTTTGCTCCCAGGTTCCTTGGTCCTTTTGAAATTCTGCAACAAATAAACCCTGTCTCCTATAAGCTGTGGCTGCCTCCTGCCCTCAGAATCCCAAACTCGTTTCATGTGTCCCTCCTGAAGCCTGTGGTCCTGAACCGCTACAGCAAGACTTCTAGTTCCACAGTTGTTCCCAGTGGTTCATCTCATGTGTTTGAGGTGAGGGAGATCCTGGAATGCAAAAGGGTAGGAGGAAGGAATTTCTATTTGGTGGACTGGAGAGGGTTTGGTCCTGAGGAGAAGTCCTGGAAGCCGGAGGAGAACCTCAGTGCTCCTGCTGTTATTAAAAAATTCCACTCTCGCTCTGGCCCCAAGAAGAGGGGGCATAAGAGGGGGGATACTGTAGCGTCCATGGCCACGGGCCGTCGGGTTTACTCACCTCTTGACGCCCGCAGCCATGGATGCGTGAGCGCTGGTCCCCATCTCCTTCCTAGGAGATGCCAGCGCTCACTTCCGCTTCGGTCTGCTGTGTCCCGAAGGCAGTTTCCTTTGTGCGTGCGCTGGCCCTTTAAGGCCGGGTACGAGCGTGCGCGCGCACAAAGGAAATTGTCACCATCATCAGCTGCCACTATTTCCTGGTCTATAAGAAAGCTCCAGGCCTTCTGATCCTTGCCTGAGCGTTGTTAGTTTTCCCAGTCTTTCTTGCAAGTGGTCCCTTAGTGTTTCCTGTTCCAGTTGTTACCCGTGCCTTGTTACCTGTTTCTGTATCCCGTGCTGTTCTTGTTCCTGTGCATATTAGTGTTGGAGACTTGTCACGTCTTGTGTCATCTGCCACGTCCGGAGGAATTTGCCACGTCTGGCGCAAACTGCGGCACCTGTTTCATCTGGCACGTTTGGCGTTACCTGCTGCACCCATCTGTACTAGAGCTGCGGCCACTGTCTGGACTATCCAGGTACCCTTGTGCGGGACATTGTATTGCTGGGGTTTCCTGTTGTTTGGCCAGCTGCCTCCCCGCTATGGCGGTACGGTCTAGTGGGTCCACTAACCCGCTACGTGACAGGGGTCACTTTTGGGGGGTTTCCACTGTTTTGGCCTCTCATTGCGTTTTGCAATTGCGACATGGCACCCGAACACCATTTCAGCTAAATTTGAGCTCCAAAAGCCAAATACCCTTAGAAGGGAAGGAGCGCTATGTTCACACGCTTAACCAAAAATGTCTGAAAATACGGAGCTGATTTTCAGGCGTTTTTGAAGCTGAAAATGAAGCTTCTTTTAATTTGGAGCTTCTTTTGAGGCTTCTTTTCAGGCATTTTTCATAGTGTTCAATGGAAAATCAACTCCAAAAAACGCCTCAAGACGTGACATGCATTTCCGTTTACGGAGCGTCTTTTTACGCTCCATTTTTTAAAACAGCGGCGTAAAAAGACGCCCCGTATGAACTAAATTCTGTTTTTCCTATTGATTTCAATGGGCAGATGTTTGCAGGTGTTCAGCTTCCGTTTTTTCAGGCGTTTTTCAAGGCGTAAATGCCCCGAAATCACTGCATGAAAACCCTGTATGTGAACATACCCTCAGCCCCGCTGTGGGTCCAAACAGCAGTTTGTTACCACATATGGCGTATTTCCGTAATCGGGAGAAATAGTTTTACAAATGTTCTCCTTTTATTTTTTGTAAAAATTAAAAATGGCTATGTTTTTTCAGAAAAAATGTAGATTTTTTTACCTTGACAGACTAATTCCAATGAATTCAGCAAAATAAATGTGGGGTCAAAATGCAAACTTTTCCCCTAGAAAAATTCCTTGAGGGCTGTAGTTTCCAAAATGGGGTCACTTTGGGGGGGTTTCCACTATTTTGGTCCCTCCAGTGCTTTGCAAACGCGACACGGCACTGAAAACTATTCTTGCAAAATCAGAAATCCAAAATCCAAATGGCGCTCCTTCCTTTCTGAGCCCTGCTGTGGGTCCAAACAGCAGTTTATTACCACATATGGGTTATTGCTATAATCGGGAGAAATTGCTTTTTCCGTATGTTGGGGTGTTTTTTCTCCTTTATTCCCTGTAAAAATTAAACATTTCTACATTTTTTCAGAAAAAAAGTAGATTTTCATCTTCACATACTAATTTAAATAAATGTAGCAAAAAACTGTGGGTCCAAAATACTAACTATACCCCTAGATGAATTCCTTGAGGGGTGTAGTTTCCAAAATGGGGTCACTTTTGGGGGTTTTACTGTTCTGGCCCCACAAGACCTCTTCAAACATGACATGGTGCCTAAAATATATTCTAAAAAAAGGAGGCCCCAAAATCCTCTAGGTGCTCCTTTTCTTCTGAGGCCTGTGTTTCAGTCTATTAGCAAACTAGGACCACATGTGGGATATTTCTTAAAACTGCAGAATCTGGCCAATAAATATTGAGTTGCATTTCTCGGGTAAAACCTTCTGTGGTACTGAAAAAAATGTATTAGAAATGAATTTCGCCCAAAAAAATTAAATTTGTAAATTTGACCTCTACTTTGCTTTAATTTCTGTGAAACGCCTAAAGGGTTAAAACACTTTCTGAATGCTGTTTTTGAATACTTTGAGGGGTTCAGGTTTCAAAATGGGGTGATTCATGGGGACTTTCTAATATAGAAGGCCCTCAAAGCCACTTCAGAACTGAAATGGTCCCTGAAAAAATAGCCTTTTTAAATTTTTTCTTGAAAATATGAGAAATCGCTGCTAAAGTTCTAAGCCTTGTAACGTAGTAGAAAAATAAAAGAATGTTCAAAAAACGATGCAAACATAAAGTAGACATATAGGAAATGTAAACTAGTGACTATTTTGTGTGGTATTACTATCTGTTTTGCAAGCAGATACATTGAAATTTAGAAAAATGCTAATTTTTGCACATTTTCTCGAAATCTTGGTGTTTTTTTACAAATAAATATTGAATTTATTGACCAAATTTTTTCACTAACATAAAGTACAATATGTCACGAGAAAACAATCTCAGAATCACTTTGCTATGTAAAAGCATTTCGAAGTTCTTACCACATAAAGTGACTGAAGGCCAAAACAGGCTCAGTCCTGAAGGGATTAAACTAAATAAAAATATGTAAAAGAAAAACCAACAACAACAAAATTTACTTTAACCCGTTAGTGACCGGCCCATCGTGTTTCTACGTCGGTCACTAACGGGCCTTATTCCGATGCCATAGACTTTTTACGTCGCGGCATCGGAATAAGTAAACAGAGCAGGGAGCTGTCAAATCTCCCTGCTCTCAGCTGCTAGAGGCAGCTGAGGGCTGGGAGCGTCCCTGCTCTGCCGTGTGAGATCGATATTAGTATCGATCTCACACGTTTAACCCCTCAGATGCGGTGCTCAATAGCGAGCACCGCATCTGAGTGGTTTTGGAGAGAGGAAGGGAGCTCCCTCTCTCTCCCACCGACACCCGGCGATACGATCGCCGATTGTCTGTGTCTCTAATGGCAGCCGGGGGTCTAATAAAGGCCCCCAGGTCTGCCTGGAGTGAATGCCTGCTAGATCATGCCGCAGGCATGACCTAGCAGATGCCTGTCCGTGTTAAACGGCCAGGCAGTAATACACTGCAATACAAAAGTATTGCAGTGTATTATAATAGCGATCGCAGAATTGCATATTATAGTCCCCTAATGGGACTATTAAAAACGTGAAAAAAAAGTTTAATAAAGTTCATTAAAAAAAAAATGTGAAAAAAATGAAAAACCCAGCTTTACTATTAAAAAAAAACAAAATAAAGTTAAAAAGTTACACATATTTGGTATCGCCGCGTCCGTAACGACCCCGACTATAAATCTATTACATTATTTAACCCGCACGGTGAACGCCGTAAAAAAAATAATAAAAAACTATGGAAAAACTGCTGTTTTCTGTGAATCCTGACTTGTGAATCCTGAAATGTGATAAAAAGTGATCAAAAAGTCGCATCTACTCCAAAATGCTACCAATAAAAACTACAAGTCGTCCCGCAAAAAAAAAGCCCTCATACAACCGCATCGGCGAATAAATAAAAACGTTACGGCTCTTCAAATATGGAGACACAAAAATAAATCATTTAGAAAAAAAGCGTTTTTACTGTGTAAAAGTAGTAAAACATACAAAAACTATACAAATTTGGTATCGTTGCAATCGTAACAACCCGCTGTATAAAGTTATTGTGTTATTTATACCACACGGTAAACGGCGTAGATTTAGGACGCAAAAAAGAGTGGCGAAATTTCAGATTTTTTTCTATTCCCCCTCAAAAAAAGTTAATAAAAGTTAATCAATAAATAATATGTCCCCCAAAATGGTGCTATTAAAAAATACAACTCGTCCCGCAAAAAACAAGACCTTATACAGCTATGTCGACGCAAAAATAAAAACGTTATAGCTCTTGGAATGCGACGATTGAAAAACGTAAAAAATAGCCTGGTCATTAAGGTCCAAAATAGGCTGGTCATTAAGGGGTTAATATTTTTTAATCAAATTAAAGTCAATAAATTGTATAAAACATACACATACTTGGTATTCCCGCACCCAAAATAAGCTATTCAATAAAATTATTGTATCAATATTATATGGTCCCCCAAAATTATGCAGGTCAAAAGCTCCTCCTACAAAAATACAAGGCCTTTTACCCCTGCACGACTTCTGTCTTGCATATACTGCACTATGGAAAGGGGTACCTGCAAACCGCAGTACAGTTACATCGCAGTGATGGCGCAGTTCAAAAGTTGAGCACGCGCCATTACGCCATCAGAGCAAGCGACGATCCTGGCCAATTAATCCCTTAGATGCCACTGTCAATAGCGACCGCGGCTTCTAAGTGGTTTGTAGCCACACAATTGCAGGGGTGCCGATGGCTTCTATGGCAACCAGAGGCTTAACAATGACCTTTAGGTCCGCCGTGTTGTAACACCTTCAGAATTTTCTATAGTTCGACCAAAAACTATTAGATTTGCACACATGTCCTAAAAGTAGATAAAGCGTACCAAATCAAACAAATGAGTCAAAAATATTATACATGGTCATTTGGACATGGTCGTTTATTTATTAAAAGGATCCAATATCACATATCTGTGAGTGGCAAAAGTGTAACGTCCGCGGACGCAGACTCCTCTCATCCTGCCGATGCCTTCCTTGCCGGAGATGCCAGCACATGCTGGCCATCCAGGCCTGCAGGGACCACTTGGGTGCGCGCGCGCGCGAGCGAGCTCAGTCCCGGCTTTAAAGGGCTAGCGCGCACACATGTTTAGTATTGTCTAATCACCCTGGGCTATAAGATGGACCCTGCCCCTTGACTCATTGTCTGAGCGTTGTTGTGTTTTCCTGTGTCAGTCTAGCAAATGATCCCTTAGTGTTTTCCTGTTCCCGTTCCTGCTACCTGTATCCCGTGCTACCTTGTTCCTGTGCCTTAAAAGAGTTGGAGTCGTGTTGTGTTACACCACGCCTGGTGTCTGCTGCCAAGGTCCCATCTGAGCCTAGCCATCGCTACTGTCTGTACTACCACAGGTACCCTTACTTGGACTATAGACTTTACTTGGTACACTGTTTGGCCAGCTGCTATCCCGCTACGGCGTACGGCCCAGTGGGTCCACATACCGACAGATCGTGACAAAAAGTATGCGAACCTTTAGGATTAGCAGATATTTTGAAGGTGGAATTAGAGTCTCGTGTCTTCATTCAATGGGAAGACAATCAGATGTGAGTGGGCAACCTGTTCTATTTAACCAGTTCAGGACCGGCTATTTTGAGCCTTCAGGACCAGACACCGTTTAGCCATTTTTAGCACGCGTTAGTTAAACGGCTATAGCTTTTTTATTTGTTGGGCCAGCAACCTGATTTTTGCGATGTTTTTTTTCGTGGACAATGCGGGCTTCTTTTTTTATCATTTTTATTCACATAATTTTTTGCTATTTTTTATGCACATCCTTTTTGCTAATTTAATTTCTAGGCTTAACCCCTTCGCGCTCAGCGACGTACTATTCCGTCGCGCTAACCAATGCGTTCGCGCTCAGCGACGGAATAGTACGTCGCGGGAGTAACGCCCATTTCAGCCGTTTTCCCGACACATACAGGAGCTGTTACAGCTACTGTCTCTTACAGCAGCTGCCGCAGCTCCTACAGCGGGAAACGATCGCTGTGTCCCCGCTGATTAACCCCTGAAAAGCCGTGTTCAATAGCGATCACGGCTTTTTAGGGGTTAAGCTACAATCGCCAGCCTGCTATACGATAGCGGCTGGAGATGGTGACTATGGCAACCGGACACCAAACAATGGCGTCCGGCTAAGCCATCGACGGAAGCCTAGTGGGTCCTGACGAAGTCAGGACCCACTATGCTTGCTGTCAGTGAGTAGCTGACAGCTCTAATACACTGCACTACGCATGTAGTGCAGTGTATTAGATTAGTGATCAGGGCCTCCTGCCCTCAAGTCCCCTAGTGGGACAAAGTAATAAAGTAAAAAAAAAGTTAAAGAAAGATGTGTAAAAATAAGAAAATAAAAGTAATAAAAGTCAAAATCCCCCCTTTTCCCTTATCAGTCCTTTATTATTAATAAAAATATATAAACAAACAAACTATACATAATTGGTATCGCCGCGTCCATAACGGGCTGAACTACAAAATTATTTCGTTATTTATCCCGCACGGTGAACGCCGTAAAATAAAATAATAATAAACCGTCCCAGAATCACAATTCTTTGGTCACTTCACCTCCCAAAAAATATAATATAAATAGATCAAAAAGTCGCATGTACTCAAAAATGGTACTGATGGAAACTACAGTTCGTTACGCAAAAAATAAGTCCTCGCACGGCTTTCTTGATGGAAAAATAAAAAAGTTATGGCTCTTAGAATAAGGTAACGCAAAAAGTAAATGATTTTTTACAAAACGTATTATTATATTGTGCAAACGCCATAAGACATAAAAAAAACTATAAACATCTGGTATCGCTGTAAAAAAAATAGAATAAAAAAACAATAGTAGAATTGCTGTTTTTTAGTCACCGCGCCACTTAAAAATAGAATAAAAACTGATCAAAAAGTTGCATGCACCCCATGAAAACTACAATGAATTTCTCAAGGTGTCTAGTTTCCAAAATGGGCTCACTTTTGGGGGGTGTCCTCTGTTTTGGCACCACAAGACCTCTTCAAACCGGACATGGTGCCTAATAAACAGGAGGGCTCAAAATCCACTAGGTGCTCCTTTGCGTCGGAGGCCGGTGCTTCAGTCCATTACCGCACTAGGGCCACATGTGGGATACTTCTCAAAACTGCAGAATCTGGGCAATAAATATTAAGTTGCGTTTCTCTGGTAAAACCTTTTGGGTTATAAAAAAAATGGTATAAAAAGGATTTTCTGACAAAAAAAAAATGTAAATTTCACCTCTACTTTGCTCTAAATTCCCGTGAAACACCCAAAGGGTTCATAAACTTTCTAAATGCTGTTGCGAATACTTTGAGGGGTCTAGTTTCTAAAATGGGATGTTTCATAGGGGTTTCTAATATATAGGCCCCTCAAAGCAACTTCAGAACTGAACTGGAACCTAAAAAAATAAATAAATTAGGCAATACTTCGCTATACTGATAATGAGCCGTGCCCTCCCCGAGATGACCCCAGTTTTGACCGTTTGTATAAATGGAGACCCCTATTAGACCGTTTCAGTGCCCGGTTTTCTCAAGCATTCACCCCCGAGAAGTGTATTTCTATTGATTAGTCCTTGGTACATTTTAAAGGGTGGCTTCAATTCCACCAGTACCTGCCGAGTAAGAGGGCATGAAGATGTATAAGCTGTGCGAGTGCATCAGGCTATACCTACAAATTTAGGATATATGAAGGGAAGGACACCAGTATTCAGCCCCCAGAATGCCCCCCCCCTTACTGGGAGTTAATGCAAAAATTGTGTGGGATTTGGTGCACCCACTGCTGGACCAGGGTTACCACCTATACCTGGATAATTTTTATACCAGCGTCCCACTCTTCAACTGCCTCGCTTCCAGAAGTATTGCGGCATGCGGCACTGCTAGAAGAAATCTGAGAGACCTCCCTAAGACTCTGCTTGGGCAAACACTCAGAAGGGGTGAGAGCAGGGCACATTCTAGCAGCAACATATTGTGTGTCAAGTACAAGGACAAGAGAGATGTCACACCAGTACCCATGTACCTGTATGAGGTACCAGTACAGAGACCCCCAAACCAGACTGCATCCTGGACTACAATAGGTACATGTGAGGAGTGGCCTTGTCAGATCAAGCCCTGAAGCCCTACAGCACCATGCGGTGTGGTATAAGAAGCTGGCCGGCACATCATACAGATGGCATTGTACAAACGCGTACGTGCTACATCGATGTACAGGCCAGACGGGAACTTTCCTGGAATTTCAAGAGATGGTTATCAAGAAACTAATTTTTAGGGACCAAGAAGGGGGGGCACCCAGTACTTCTGGAAGCGAGGCCACACGCATCGTACCAGGGCAACACTTTCCAGGAGAAGTTCCCCAACTGGCAAGAAAGGAAAAAGTCAAAAGAGGTACAAAGTCTGCTATAAGAGGGGGATAAGGAAGGACACAATATATCAATGTGACACGTGTCCCGAAAAACTAAGGCTCCGTATGAAAGAGTGCTTCAAAATGTATCATACATCCCTTTTTAATCTACCCCAGCTTATCCCCCCTCGTCTTTCCCTTCTGAGCCCTGCTGCGTGCCTAGGCAGCTGATAACAGCCACATGTAGGGTATTGACGTACCCGTGAGAACCCACATTACAGTTTATGGGGTGTATGTCTCCGGTCAAAATGCTCACTACACCTCTAGATGAATGCCTCAAGGGTGTAGTTTTTAAAACGGGGTCACTTCTTGGGGGTTTCAACTGTACTGGTACCTCAGGGGCTTCTGCATACATGACTTCCCACCAAAAAATCCCCAGTAGGCCAAATGGTGGTCCTTTCCTTCTGAGCCCTCCCATGGGCCCAAATGGCAGTTTATCACCACAAATGGGGTACTGCCACACTCAGGACAAATTGGGCAACAGAATGGGGTATTTTTTTTCTTGTGAAAATAAGAAATTTTCAGCCAAAACTGCATATTATTGGAAAAAAATAATTTTGTTTTAATTCCCAGCCTAATTCAAATAAGTTCTGTGAAAAAACTGTGGGTCAAAATGGTCACAACACCCATAAATAAATTCCTTGAGGGGTGTAGTTTCCAAAATGGGGTCACTTCTGGTGGGTTTCCATTGCTTTGATACCTCTGGGGCTCTGCAAATGCGACATGGCACCCAAAAACCAATTAAGCAAAATCTGGACTCCAAAGAACAAATAGCGCTCCTTTCAATCTGAGCCCTCCCATTGGCCCAAATGGCAGTTTATCACCACAAATGGGGTATTGCTGCACTCAGGAAAAATTGGGCAACAAAATGCGGTATTTTGTTCCCGGTGAAAATATGAAATTTTGATCACAAATTTACACCTTATTGGAAAAAAAAATCATTTTTTTAATTTCACAGCCCAATTAAAATAGGTGCTGTGAAAAAACTGTGTGATCAAAATGATAACAACAACCATAAATTAATTCCTTGAGGGGTGTAGTTTCCAAAATGGGGTCACTATTGGGGGATTCCTACTGTTTTGGCACCTCAACACCTCTTCAAACCTGGCATGCTGCCTAAAATATATTCTAATAAAAAAGAGGCCTCAAAATGCACTAGGTGCTTCTTTGCTTCTGGGGCTTGTGTTTTAGTCCAGTATGACACTAGAGCCACATGTGGGACATTTCTAAAAACTGCAGAACAATCTGGACAATACATATTTCGTAGTGTTTCTCTGGTAAAACCTTCTGTGTTACACAAATTTTTTTTTATCAAATTGAAATTCAGCAAGAAAAAAGAAAATTGAAAATTTCACCTCCACTTTGCTTTAATTCCTGTGAAATGCCTGAAGGGTTAAAAAACTTTCTAAATGCTGTTTTGAATACTTTGAGGGGTCTAGTTTTTAAAATGGGGTGTTTTATCTGGGTTTCTAATACATAGGCCCCTCAAAGCCACTTCAGAACTGAACAGGTACCTTAAAAAAAGGCTTTTGAAATTTTCTTAAAAAAAAGAGAAATTGCTGTTTGTTCTAAGCCTTGTAACGTCCAAGAAAAATAAAATAATGTTCAAAAAACGATGCCAATATAAAGTAGACATGGGAAATGTGAACTAGTAACTATTTTGGGTGGTATAACCGTCTGTTTTACAAGCAGATGCATTTAAATTCTGAAAAATGCTATTTTTTCTACATTTTCTCTAAATTTTGCAATTTTTCACCAATAAACACAAACTTTACCACGAACATGAAGCCCAAAGTGTCACGAGAAAACATTCTCAAAATCGCTTGGATAGGTTTAAGCATTCCGACGTTATTTACCACATAAATTGAAATATGTCAGATTTCAAAAATGGGCTCTGAGCTTAAGGCCCAAACTAGGCTGCGTCCTTAAGGGGTTAAAGTTTTAAAATTAACGTTAAAAATATGCTTTTTTAATTCTTAGCTATTTTTTTCTATTAATAATATAGTTTTACCCTAAAATAGACCTTTTATTTGTGATCATCCTTGTCTACCGTAAATGTTAATATATTACATGTCTATATTAGGGTAATTTGCTCAGGGCTATAGTGTATTTATCATTCATTTTTTATGCACTTTATTTCACTTTTATTTTTTTATTATTATGGTCTGTTCCTCAAAGGTCAGAAAAAGCTTTGTGGTTTTTTGTTTTTCCCCTTATTTTACAGCATATTTTTCACTGTAACTGAGGCTGCTGTGCTGCCCCAGTTACAGGAGAAATCAGCCGTCTTATAGTGAATATTGTCATTAGTAGGGCTGTGCTGGGTGTAGTAAGACCCAGCAGCAGTCCGCCACTAACGGCATCCCGGCGATCATGCTGCCGCTGCCTCTATTCATATACACATTGCTTATTGAGATCAGAGAAGATTGAAGCAGTGACAGCTGCTTCTATCTTCTCTTCAGAGTCCCCGGCAGTCACTGCCTGCCGTGGACCTGACATTCAGCTCGGGCAGCAAGTTAATGCCCGCGCCGTAAATACCCTATGGTGCGGGTTTTAAGGACCACGACTGCTGGACCTAAATACACAGCCGGTGGTCAGGAACCGGTTAAACAACTGGGATCTATCAAAGTTTGATCTTTACAACACATGTTTGTGGAAATGTATCATGGCACGACAAAGATTTCTGAAGACCTCAGAAGTAGACATATTGATGCTCATCTGGCTTGAAAAGGTTACAAAACCATCTCTAAAGAGTTTGGACTCCACCAATCCACAGTTAGACAGATTATGTAAAAATGGAGGAAATTCAAGACCATTATCACACTTACCAGGAGTGGTCGACCAACAAAGATCACGCCAATAGCAAGGTGTATAATAGTCCGCGAGGTCACAAAGGCACCCATGGAAATCTCTAAGCAATTAAAGACCATTCTCACATTAGCTAATGTTAATGTTCGTGAGTCCACCATCAGGAGGACACTGAACAACAATGGTGTGCATGGCAGGATTGCAAGGAAAAAGCCGCTGCCATCCTAAAAGAACATTGCTGCCTGTCTGCAGTTTGCTAAAGATCAACTGGACAAGTCAAAAGGCTATTGAAACAATGTTTCGTGGATGGATGAGACCAAAATACACCGTGTTCCAAATTATTATGCACATTGGATTTAAGTGTCATAAACATTTAATTATTAGTTTTTCAATGAAATTCATGGATGGTATTGTGTCTTAGGGCTCTTTGGATCATTGTAATCAATTTCGGACATCTGTGACAATTAGTTTTCCAGGTGTGCCCAATCAAAGAAAACTACTTAAGAAGGACGTTCCACATTATTAAGCAGGCCACAGGTTTCAAGCAATATGGGAAGGAAAAAGGATCTCTCTGCTGCTGAAAAGCGTGAAAACATTGGATATTTCAAGAAAACGTAAGCGTGATCATCGTACTGTGAAAAGATTTGTGGCTGATTCAGAGCACAGACGGGTTCGTTCAGATAAAGGCATAATGAGGAAGGTTTCTGGCAGACAAATTAATAGGATTAGGAGAGCAGCTGCTAAAATGCCATTGCAAAGCAGCAAACAGGTATTTGAAGCCACTGGTGCCTCTGGAGTCCCACAAACCTCAAGGTGTAGGATTCTCCAGAGGTTTGCAAGTCTGCATAAAGCTATTATTCGGCCACCCCTAAACAGTGCTCACAAGCAGAAATGGTTGCAGTGGGCTCAGAAATACATGAAGACTAATTTTCAAATGTTGTTTACTGATGAGTGCCGTGCAACCCAGGATGGTCCAGATGGATGGAGTAGTGGATGGTTGGTGAATGGCCACCATGTCCCAACAAGGCTGCGACGTCAGCAAGGAGGTGGCGGAGTCATGTTTTGGGCTGGAATCATGGGGAGAGAGCGGTTAGGCCCCTTTAGAGTCCCTGACGGTGTGAAAATGACCTCTGCAAAGTATGTAGAGTTTATGACTGACCACTTTCTTCCGTGGTACAAAAAGAACCGTGCCTTCCGTAGCAAAATTATCTTCATGCATGACAATGCACCATCTCATGCTGAAAAGAATACCTCTGTGTCATTGGCTGCTATATGCATAAAAGGAGAGAAACTCATGGTGTGGCCCCCATGTTCCCCTGACCTCAACCCTATTGAGAACCTTTGGAGCATACTCAAGCAAAATGTCTATGAGGGTGAGCGGAAGTTCACATCAAAACAGAAGCTCTGGAAGGCTGTTATCCTGCAAAGATATTCAAGCAGAAACTGTCCAAATACTCACAAATTCAATGGATGCAAGAATTGTGAAGGTGATATCAAAGAAGGGGTCCTATGTTAACATGTAACTTGGCCTGTTAATTTTTTTTTATTTGAAAGAGCTTTTAATTTCTGTAAATATGACCACCTGATGCTGCAAATTCCACAAATTACCATTTTAGTTCTCTTTACAACCTTTAAAATGCTTTGATCTCTGTTGTGCATAATAATTTGAAACCAGTGCATTTTGAGTTTTTTACTTCTAAAAAAAAATCTGTTATCATTAGGAAATTTGTTCAATAAAATTTGCATTATACTCCAACGGTTGATGGCTTGAAGATTATACTGACTGTCATTTGCATCGACTATTTAGAAAAATCAGTGAAAAATAACATTTGCATAATAATTTGGAATGCGGTGTAGAGCTTTTTGGTTTAAAAGGAAAACACTGCATTCCAGCATGAAAACCTCCTACTAGGGTTATCAAGATACCAGAATTCATAGTTTGTTACCGACAGGGGCGTAACTAGGAAAGACTGGGCCACAGAGCAAACTTTTGACTGGGCCCCCCCTCCCTCCTCCTACTCCGACCCGACCGCTGGAGGAAGCTTTGGCTGTTGTTGTACACAGTGCAGAAAGGTGAGGAGATTGTTGAAGGACTACGGAGCATGCGCTGCATACCATCTAATGAATGCTGCTTATCCTCTATTTACTTGTATTTACCTGAAAGTCAGTGGCTTCCAGCTCCCTTCCAACTCCACGCCTCTGCTACATACAACGTCAGACCGCTACTTCGGTAGTTACGCCCCTGGTTACCGATACTTTGTGTAGTATTGCGATTCTCGGTACTAAAACAATACTTTGGCAACAATAATTTTAAAAAAAAGTCCTACCATTTTCGGATGTGAGGCACGTGGTATAATGAATTTTGAACCTCCATGTGCCTCACATTAATAGTAATTAACCCCCATCATGTTTCTCACAGTCATAATGGACAACATTGGGTTAATGTGTGATGTTCATTATCGGGTTAATCACAATTAGTAAGAGGCACATGGAGGTTCAAAATTCATAACACCTCGTGCCCCCCATTAATAAGTGAAAGAAAGACGTTTTCATTTTATTTTTTTACAGCGTACACATAAATGACGCTTAAATTTGTTGTACAGGTAATTACGGTTGCAACAATACTGAATATGTGTATATTATTTTATGTATTGAGACTTTTGTTTTAATGTTTATTGTAAAAAATTTGTGTGTATTTTGTAAAAAAAATTTTATTTAACATTACTTTATTCCTTTTTTTACTATTTTATTTTTCAGCTTTAATGTACTGGCATATATCTACATGCCAGTACATTAGCCTGTGTACTGATTGTACACAGGCAGTTTTTAGAACTTTCCTAAGTATGCCCTAACAGGAAATATGGACAGACAGCCCTGAGGTCCTTTAATGGACCCTGGGATGTCTGCCCATATATGATATGTCCCTAGATTGCATCACAGGGATTCCCTGTGATGCGATCCAAGTGGCATTCCCCTTCTCATTTTCTCTTTGAATGCTGCGGTCAGCATTGATCACAGCGTTCAAGTGAATAGTGGCGGAGATCAGAGGTTTCTCTGATCTCCGCTGTTAGAGCGGGGCTGCGGCTGTGTAATACAGACATTGCCCCGCTCCTGACAAGTGTGCACTCAGAACCCAGAAACAAGTGTGCACGCGCGGTGAGCATGACATGATGCAGCCGTCGTTGCACTAATGAGCGGTGGTGCCGGCACTGAAGACGGAACATAGGGGCGTTTTGGGGTGTGCCCGGCATGTTCTCTGTCTACAGTGCCAGCGCTCATTAGTGCATCACATAATGCTGGCCACTTGCGCACATTTGTCAGCTGTGGGGCAATGGCTGTGTTACACAGCAGCAGCCCCGCTCTGACTACATTAATGTACTACAATACTCAGCTGTGTGGCAGCACAGCTTAGTATCGAAATACATGAATTAACGGTATTGAACCGTTTCAAGGTGCACGGCATCTAAATAGTATCGATATTTTGATGCATCGTGCAACCCTACCTCATATTAGGGATGCACGATGCATCAAAACTTCTATACTGTTTCGATACCGTGCACCCTCAAACGGTTCAATACCATTATTTCATGTATTTCGATACTAAGCTGTGCAGCCGCACAGCTAATTATAGTAATACATGATTGTTGTTAGATCGGTGCTGCGGCTGTGTGATACATCCATTGCCCCTGTAAAGGATCTGCCAGGCACAGCTTCTTTATCAACACCCATAGGTAATCATTCTGCACCTGCTTCTAGGTCTGTGAGACTGACTCCATCTTCCACCACTCAGGATGGCAGGCTTAGGAGTGGGAGAGCCTATCGCAGCCTGGCCAGACGGAGCTAGCTCCCGCCCTCTGTCTATTTATACCTGCCTTTCCTGTTCCTCCTTGCTTGTGAATCTTCTTCTCTGTTGGTTTCCTGGCCCTGCTGCAGCTTCTTGAACTATTTGTCCCTGCTTCGTATTGACCCTGGCTTACTGACTACTCTCCTGCTCTGCGTTTGGTACCTCGTGCTCTCCTGGTTTGACTCGGCTTGTTCACTACTCTCCTGCTCTGCGTTTGGCACCTCGTACTCTCCTGGTTTGACTCGGCTCGTTTACTACTCTTGTTGCTCACGATGTTGCCGTGGGCAACTGCCCCGTTTCCCTTAGGTTCTGTGTTCCCTTGCCTGTTTGTCTGTCGTTCACTTATTGAGTGTAGGGACCGTCGCCCAGTTGGCACCCCGTCGCCTAGGGCGGTTCGTTGCAAGTAGGCAGGGACTGAGTGGCGGGTAGATTAGGGCTCACTTGTCTGTTTCCCTACCCCCATCATTACAGCCCCGCTCCGGAGTTTTGACAAGTGTGCGCGTGGTCAACATGATGTGATGCGCCCAACGCCGCACTAATGAGCGGCAGCACTGAAGACAGAGAACATGGCGGACACACTACAAAACACCCCCCCCATGTTCTGTATTTAGTGCCTGCACCGCTGATCATTAGTGCAGCGCCAGCCGCATCACCTCATACTGTTCGGGCGCACACAGTTATTGTTAGGAGCGGTGCAATGGCTGTATTACACAGCCGCAGCCCAACTCTATCGGCAGAGATCAGAGAAACCTCTCATCTCCGCCGCTATTCCCTTGAATGCTGCGATCAAAGCTGACTGTAGCATTCAAGGGGAAAATGATAAGGGGGATGCCCTTTGGATCGCGTCACAGGGAATTCCTGTGACGCGATCGAGGGACATACCATATATGGACCCCCATTGAAGAACCCCAGGGCTGTCTGACCATATTTCCTGTTGTTAGGGCATACTTAGGTATGTCCTAACAACTGCCTGTGTACTATCAGTATATACACAGTGTTCCAAATTATTATGCACATTGGATTTAAGTGTCATAAACATTTAATTATTAGTTTTTCAATTAAACTCATGGATGGTATTGTGTCTTAGGGCTCTTTGGAACATTTTAATCAATCTCAGACACCTGTGATAATTAGTTTGCCAGGTGTGCCCAATCAAAGGAAAACTACTTAAGAAGGACGTTCCACATTATTAAGCAGGGCACAGGTTTCAAGCAATATGGGAAATAAAAAGGATCTCTCTGCTGCCGAAAAGCTTGAAATGGTGCAATACCTTGGACAAGGTATGAAAACATTGGATATTTCAAGAAAACTTAAGCGTGATCATCGTACTGTGAAAAGATTTGTGGCTGATTCAGAGCACAGACGGGTTCGTTCAGATAAAGGCATAATGAGGAAGGTTTCTGCCAGACAAATTAATAGGATTAGGTGAGCAGCTGCTAAAATGTCATTGCAAAGCAGCAAACCGGTATTTGAAGCCGCTGGTGCCTCTGGAGTCCCACGAACCTCAAGGTGTAGGATCCTCCAGAGGTTTGCAAGTGTGCATAAAGCTATTATTCGGCCACCCCTAAACAATGCTCACAAGCAGAAATGGTTGCAGTGGGCTCAGAAATACATGAAGACTTATTTTCAAACCGTGTTGTTTGCTGATAAGTGCCGTGCAACCCTGGATGGGCCAGATGGATGGAGTAGTGGATGGTTGGTGAATGGCCACCATGTCCCAACAAGGCTGCGACATCAGCAAGGAGGTGGCGGAGTTATATTTTGGGCTGGAATCATGGGGAGAGAGCTGCAAGATGCGTAGAGTTTATGACTGACCACTTTCTTCCGTGGTACAAAAAGAAGAACCCTGCCTTCCGTAGCAAAATTATTTTCATGCATGCCAATGCACCATTTCATGCTGCAAAGAATACCTCTGTGTCTTTGGCTGCTATGGGCATAAAAGGAAAGAAACTCATGGTGTGGCCCCCATGTTCCCCTGACCTCAACCCTATTGAGAACCTTTGGAGCATCCACAAGCAAAATATCTATGAGGGTGGGAGGTAGTTCACATCAAAACAGAAGCTCTGGGAGATTATTCTGACATCCTGCAAAGATATTCAAGCAGAAACTGTCCAAATACTCACAAATTCAATGGATGCAAGAATTGTGAAGGTGATATCAAAGAAGGGGTCCTATGTTAACATGTAACTTGGCCTGTTAAGTTTTTTTTGATTGAAAGAGCTTTTGATTTCTGTAAATATGACCTCCTGATGCTGCAAATTCAACAAATGACCATTTTTTTTTTAAACTCATTTTATTGAAAAAATACAGTGCACAAGGTATGATAAACATAACATTTTGGGTGACATGCAAGAAACCCATTATTTCAATGTAACATAACCATACAAACAGCAACATCGATCTCCGTTACACAGTGAGAATAAGATTTGGTACATCCGTTTCCGGTATGTTACTGAGTATAACCATTACATTTATAGGAACAAAAGCAATGCAAATATATACAACTCTGTTATAGATAGTTGTACAATCCAGGACTGATCTCGCCCAACCCCCTATCGAACCCCCCCCCCCCCCCCCCAGTTAGGGCCCGCTACCCCGTCCCTGCTTACTCAATTAAACCCCCAGACTGTTTAGGGAGGACCTGAGGTCACCTACATTAAACGATGCAAGAGGTGATGAGCACCAACTACCCCACACTTCCAGAAATTTATACGGACATCCCCGATGTTTGTATACTAGATTAGCGTAAGGTATTACTGAGTTGATCAGTGATTTCCATTGTGGAACCGTTGGGTGAAGATTTCCCATCCAACGAAGTGCAATAGCCTTCCTGGACCTTGAACAGGGTCTCCCGTAAAAATATACCTTCATAGTGTGTCCAGGAGTTTGGTGGGAACAGACCCAACAAACATAGCCCCGGCTCACAGGGGACTCGTTTACCTGTTACTGATGAGAGAAAGTCCGTGACCCCTCTCCAGAATTTAGCAATTACCGGGCAGTGCCACACCATATGGTCAAAGTCTGCCCGACCATGCCGGCATCTTTTACAACTAGCCGAGGAAGATCTGCCCATATGCAATAGCCTGGTAGGAGTTATATAACATCTATGGAAAATATATAGCTGCGTCATTTTATTATTAGCCGCTGGTGAAACCGCAAGATGTGACGACATTGCATCAAGCCAATCCTCCTCAGTCAGGTTCGGAATCAGCCCCTTCCATCTAAGTTCCACCGCACAACCCGCGTGTGCTAACCTTTGAGACAGTAGGAACGTGTAGACTACTGATATCAGGCCCCGCGGGCCTTGTGTTCGAAGCACCCCTATAAGGGGTAGGGAAGATATCAAAGTCTGAGCGTGTCTGAATTGGGCCCTGAGAGCGTGGTGCAGCTGTACACATCTAAATGTATCCCTCTCTGGCACCTGGAATGTATCTTGTATCTCCCTTGCTGATAACGCGTGTCCATCTCCAGTACTCAAATGTTTCATTTGTGTCACCTCTAAACCCTCCCAGAATGCATGATCCTGAAATCCCAAAAAGTGAGGTAACTCATGGTTGGACCACAGCGGCAACTCCGCTACCGTATCTTTAAATTTCAACAGTGATTTTGCATGAGCCCACACCTGCTTCGCCAGTTTAATCAACGGTAACATATGCTTAGGGCTAAAATCATGTGGTTCTAAAACGGGCCATAAGTTAGGTACTCTGAGAAAATGTGCTAGATGATGTTCGGCATTGGGCAATGGATCATCCAACATCCACAGCCTAATATATCTAAGTTGACCTGCCAAATAGTACAAAAACACATCCGGTAGGGCCGCTCCCGCCCTCTGTTTGGGCCTCTGCAGAGTGTCTATTTTGAGCTTATGTCTATTCTTTCCCCAGATAAATGGAGTAAATATAGGAGTTGACCAAATTAAAGAACTTTTTAGGAACCATTGTGTCCGCGTGTTCCAAGACATATAGCAATTTAGGTAGCACTACCATTTTAATTAGGTTAATTCTACCCGCCACTGATAAGGGGAGTGATTTCCAGACTGCAAATTTATCTTTCAAATATGAAAGTAGGGGTACACATTTATATCGTATGAGTGTGAACTATCCCTAGATATCCAAACTCCCAGGTATTTAAAACTATGCACCACTTGTAGACCCTGAAAATGTGAGCCCCACCCACAATTGTTAGAATGGAGAGGCATGAGATAGGACTTACTCCAGTTAACATGCAGGCCCGAAAAACTGCTAAACACCTCCATCAATCTCATAGCCCTAGGTAATGAGGCATTCGGGTTGGCCAAGAACAGCAGCATATCGTCAGCGTAAAGTCCTATGCGGTCTTCTCGCGGTCCGATCCGAATGCCCTGAAAGGCCATATCTCTTCGAATCCCTATAGCCAGGGGCTCTATGGCAAGTGCGAACAATAGGGGGGACAATGGGCACCCCTGTCTCGTACCCCTATGAAGCAAAAAGGAGGGGGACAAAATCTCATTAACCACTACCGAGGCTTGAGGCTCTTTATATATGATTGTAATCCATTTGATAAAGGTAGTCCCGAACCCAAATTTCCTGAGCACCTCACATAGGTATGTCCACTCTACAGAGTCAAATGCCTTGGCTGCATCCAAGGATGCCAGCGCCCAATCCTGCTGCTCCCACCACCCCATCTGAGTAACCACCTGAGCTCTACGAATACTATCCGAAGTGGATTTCCCTGGTATAAAACCGGTCTGATCAGAGTGTATGACATCATTGATGACCCGCGCTAGTCTATTGGCCATTAATTTAGTCAGTATCTTATAGTCTATGTTAAGCAGTGATATGGGGCGGTAAGAACCACAATCCTCTGGGTTCTTGCCTGGTTTTAGAATAACTACTATGGTAGCTTCTTTCATAGAATCCGCCAGGTCACCCGCCAATAAGCACGCCTCAAATAGAGAAAGAAGTTGGGCTGACATAACCTCAATGTATTGAATATATACTTCCAGAGGAATCCCATCCGGGCCCGAGGCCTTACCCTTAGTCATATCCAATATACACTCAGAAATCTCCACTGTGAAGGGGGGCTCGAGTAACTCACACCCCTCCTCCGACAACTGTGGAAACTGCATGTCATCCAAATATTTCCCCAACTCTTCCATTGAGTGCCCAGCCCTAGACGTATATAAGTCCCTATAGAAGTTTGCAAATTGAGCCACTATCTCCTGGGAGGTATGGACCAAAACATTCTGAGCATTTTGAATATTCAACACTGGAGGAGACATGGTATTCTGTCTCACCACATGAGCCAAGAGTTTGCCGGATTGGTTACCCAATTCAAAAAAGGATTGGCCAGTGAAGAAGATTCTACGGTCCGCCTTCTCCTGCAGTACTAAAAGATAATCTCTCCCCACCGAGAGCCAAGCCTCCCTGTTTTGTGGGGAGGGATCACCCACAAACGCGGCCTCCAATTCTCCACACTTTCCCGCCAAATCCTTTTCCCTTTGGGCTGAGGAGCGCTTCACAAATGAACTTGATGGACATGTGTCTTTTTTCAACCGTACAAACTATGTAACTATATATTGATGATTTCAGGCAGCCTCTCAAATACGCTTTCAGCGTATCCCATCGTAGTAACCCATTCTGCTCCTGCCTATGTGCTTCAAGAAAGACATCTAGCTGATCTGGGATCCTATCGTTTGGTTTGGTTTGATTAATTGGAGCCAAAACGGGTGAATTTTAAGGGCCCCCCTCCTACCCACCTCCGGTAGTGACATTTGCAGGAGAATCGGACTGTGATCAGAAATTGCTCTGGGGAGATGTTCAATGCTCTCCATAGAATTATATACAGAGGACGTGCCAAAAATATAATCTTTACGAGACAATGCATCAAATTGTGGTGTGTGACGTGAATTCACGAAGTCCCATATGACTAACTCTCCATAGATCTACCCAGCCTATCTCCTCCATTAATGCGGCTAATGGGGAGACCCCTTGTCTTGCGTCACCCTCTCCCCTCAACAGGAACCGATCAATAGACTGATCCATTATAAGGTTCAGGTCTCCTAGGAGGATCACTCTGGCTTCTTGATCTGCGGAAGCAAAGGAAACCGCCTCCCTAAGAAGTGCCAGAGACCCTGGCGGTGGGTTATATATCCCCATTATGACATAAGGTGTGGAATTAATGTTGGCGTGGACGAATACGTATCTCCCCTCAGGATCAATTCTGGTATGCATCACTTCCCACCTAAGAGTTCTATGTATTAATAGAGATACCCCTCTAGAGGCAGAAGTTCTAACAGAGTGTCTACTCCACTGAATCCAGGGCTTACATAAAAACTGTACTGTGTCTGCTGTCAGATGCGTCTCCTGAAGACAAATTATATGTGGGTTCACTTTCTTAAGCACAGTGAAAATCATATTCCGTTTCCTTGGAGTCCCCATGCCCCTCACATTCCAGGACAAGAACTTAAGTGACGCCATACTTAAAAAACTCTCTATGTTCTGATAACAGCCCTTCCCTCTCCCCCCCCCCTCTCCCTAGGTAGTGCCATTCCCTGATATGCAGCTCTCAAAATGTAAGGTACTCGTTGTCTGACATAGTGTAAAACAGAGATCAAAAACATGAACCACATAAAAACCCATTTTGCCATCAGGAGCTCAAGAGCTATATACTATATATGAAAGGGGTAGCTTCCACCGCTAAGGAATTTACACAGTGGAATCACAAATCAGACTGCGTACTCCAGCAGATTCCCCCCTATATTGTGCTTTACTGTGCCACAGAATTAGAGGAACAACGACCCGTTGGTCAGAATCCCCCTATTAACACTTCGGTAACCTACTACAATCACATATCGTAACAAGAGTAAAATATGATCTGGAACCATTCTGAACTCCGGACCCCCTTATAGGCATATTACAGGCATATTACAGGAATATAAAGCATTATGAAAGGAAAACATTTTCTTTAAACATTGTCTCCCCCATGTATAACCTCTCCCCACAGGCTTTCTTTAAGTATTCGAATGCGACTTCAGCCTCCGGGGTCCACATCTTGGCATTCATACCTTTCTTAGTGAGGGTGCAGATAGGGGCTGTCAAAGATGAGAAGTTGGGGATGAAGAGTTGGTAGAAGTTGGCGAATCCTAGAAAGCGTTGGATGGACCTTAAGCCTTGGGGGCGTGGCCACTCCAGGACGGCCTTTACCGTTCTGGGGGTCCATCTTGAGGCCCTGATCTGAGATAATATAGCCCAGGAAGGATAGAGACTTCTTCTCAAACACACACTTCTCCAACTTGGCGTAAAGTCGATTCTCTCTTAGACGAAGCAACACCTGGAGGACATGACTTTGATGAGTTACTGGATCTGGGGAAAAAATCAGAATGTCATCGAGATACACCACAACACAAACATAAAGGAGATCACGAAAAATGTCATTGACAAATTCTTGAAATACTGCGGGGGCGTTACACAGGCCGAAGGGCATGACTAAGTATTCGTAATGCCCATCACGAGTATTAAAGGCAGTCTTCCATTCGTCACCTTGACGGATCCGATTTAGATTATAGGCCCCCCGCAGGTCCAGTTTAGAAAAAAAATTTGCCCCCCGTATGCGATCAAACAGTTCCGAAATTAAAGGCAGAGGATACCTGTTCTTCACCGTGATCTGGTTTAAGCCTCGGTAGTCAATGCAAGGTCGTAACGATCCATCTTTTTAACAAAGAAGAACCCTGCTCCGGCCGGAGATGAAGATTTACGAATGAAAGCCCTCTCCAGGTTCTCCTTGATGTAAGCCGACATGGACTGGGTCTCTGGCAAAGAGAGAGGGTACACTCTACCAGGAGGAGGAGACGATTCTGGAACCAGGTCAATCGGGCAGTCATATGCCCGGTGTGGCGGCAAGGTCTCCCTCCTTTTTATTGAAGACATCGCCGAACATGGAGAAACAGGGGGGGCAAACCTGCCAACGACTGAAGAGGAGTGGACTGTGGCGACTGGATGTGACTCAGACAGCGGTCAAGACACTTCGGGCCCCACTGGAGAACCTCTCCAGAGTTCCAATCCAGGACGGGAGCGTGCAGACGAAGCCAAGGCAAACCCAGCAGCACGGGGTTGACGGCCTTGGACAGGACGAACAGAGAGATGAATTCAGCATGAAGGGCTCCCACTTGGAGTTTCAATGGCTTGGTTACAGACACAACTGGGTCCGGTAATGGCAGTCCATCCACCGAGGCAACGATCAGCGGCCTTTCAAGCGGGATAGTGGGCAACTGTAGGAGATCCACAAGATCCTGGCAGATGAAGTTGGCTGCAGAGCTGGAGTCCAGATATGCAGAGACCTGATGGGACCTCTCGCCAGCAATGATGGTTACAGGGATGAATAGTTTGGAGGAGAGTTCTTGCTTCAATGTGTTGACGCCCAGGGTTGTCTCTCCAACCAAGCCTAGGCGCTGGGGTTTTTTGGCTTGTGAGGACACAGACGCACGACGTGGCCAGCGAGGCCGCAATATAAGCAAAGTCCAGAAGTACGCCTGCGCTGTTTCTCCTGGACCGATCATTTTAGTCGGTCAACTTGCATCGGAACCTCGGGCAAAGCGATAGATGCAGGCAAGAGGGGTTGCTGAAAGTTGGGCGCCAGTCTAGGGCGCCGACGTTCCTGACGAACCTCATGGGATCTCTCCCTCAGCCGTATGTCAACCCGAGTGGCAAGCAGAATCAAGTCGTCCAACGCGGAAGGCAGGTCTCGAGCAGCCAGTTCATCCTTGATCTCGGGCGACAGGCCATGCCAATAGGATGCCACGAATGCCTCATTGTTCCAGGATAGCTCTCCTGCCAGAGTCCGGAACTGAATAGTATATTCGCCCACGGAGGTGTATTCTTGGCGAAGGTTGAAGATGACGGTGGCGGCTGATGAGACTCGTCCCGGCTCCCCAAAAACGGTTCGGAATATTCGTGCGAACTCCGGGAAGTCTCGGGTCTCGGGTCCCTGACGTTCCCAGATAGGGTTAGCCCATGCCAGGGCCTTGCCGGTCAGGAGGGAGATGATAAATGCGATCTTGGCTCCATCTGACGGAAATGCCCGAGAGTGCAGGGTAAAATGAATGTGGCATTGGTTCAGGAACCCCCGACACGCACTTGCGTCTCCATCGAACCGAGAGGGCAATGGCAGCGAGAACCGAGGGTCCGTACAGGAACTGCCAGGAGGAGCAACAGGAGGGTCGGCTTGAGGAACTTGGATAGAAGCAGGAATGGAGGCAACTAGCGTCCCTAGCTGCTGCGCCATAGAGTCCACGGCCACGAGGAGCTGGTCCTGCCTAGCTCGGAGATCCAGCAAATCCGCTTGCATGGCTTGGGAGGGTGTCAAGCCCTTGAATTGGCCAGCGGGGTCCATGGCCAGAGCGTACTATCACGATGCGAGGTGTGAACCCACTGGGCAGTACCGCGTAGCGGGGATGGCAGCTGGCCAAACCGGAGAGTACACAGTTCAATGGTTCAGCGAGAGTACCTGAGGCAATTGTAGGCAGTGGCGAGGCGGACACGTCCAGGGACAGGCGGCGGGAAGTCGTCCGGTGGGGCGTAGCAGGGCAGCGTAGGCTGTAGGACAGAACGGCAGGTAGCACAGCACGGCAATAGCACTAGGTAGCACGGAGACAGGATACGGAATACAGGAGCAAGGTACACTGGGAGGCTGGAAGACACTGGGAGACCATAAGCAAGACAAACAATGGAAAACTAACAACGCTCTGGCAAGAGGGCAGAGCCCCTTTTATAGCCCGGGGCATCCTGGGTCAGATTGCAATTTTACTGTAAAAACGTGCGCACTGGCCCTTTAAGGCCGTGCACGCGCGGGCGCGCGCCCCCGCCGGAGACACTCAGGATCCGGAAGAGAGTGCCGGCGCCTGACTGGGGGACGACGCTGCAGAGAGGTAAGCTGTCTATGACCACGGCCATCGGGGTTAATGACCGATCGACGGGCCGTGGCCATAGACACTACACTTTCACTTATTAGGCGAAATTCACACGAACGTGTGCGTTTAGCACGCGCAAAAAATGCAGCGTTTTTTGTGCGTTGCAGTTCCGTGTGTCATAAGTGTTTGGTGCGTGACTGCGTGAATTTCTCGCATATGCCATCCTTATGACACGCGGTTTTGTGGTTTAGAAAAATAAATTAAGGTGGTGGTTTCATTTTTCCTTCATTTCTTGATCTACTGTTTCGCGAATCACGCGTAGCACACGGAAGTGCGTACGTGTGCTGCGCGGGATTTTCACGCACCCAATGACTTCAATGGGTGCGTGATGCGCAAAAAACGCTCAAGTATAGGACATGCAGTGAGTTTCATGCAGCGGAAACACACTGCGTGAAAAACACGGAATGTCTGAATGTCCCCATTGCCTTATATAGGTCCGTGCATGTATCATGGACGTGAACTACGCTCGTGTAAATAAGGCCTTAATGTGAGACACGAGGTATTATGAATTTTGAACTTCCATGTGTCTCACATTAATAGTAATTAACCCCATCATGTACCTCACACATTAACACAATGTTTTCCATTATGACTAAAAAACATGATGGTGTTAATTACTATTAATGTGAGGCACATGGAGGTTCAAACTTCATCACACCACGCGCCTCACATCAGAAAATTGAATAACTTTTTTTTATTTTAATTATTATTGTTGACAACAGTATCATTTTGGTATCGAGTATCGCAATACTACACTAAATATCGGTATTGAAGTCCAAATTCTGGTATCGTGACATCCCTACCTCTGTGAAACGTGGTGATGATGGTAATGTCCTGGTTTGGGCCTGTTTTGCTGCATCTGGGCCATCTTTACATCATTGATGAAGCAATGAATTCTGAATTATACCAGAAAGCTCTAAAGGAAATTGTTATGACGTCTGCCCATGAGTTGAATCTCAAAAGAACGTGGGTCATGCAGCAAGTCGTTCTACAGAAGAATGGTTAAAGAAGTTTTAGAATGGCCAAGTCAAAGTCCTGACCTTAATCCAATAGAAATGTGTAAGGACCTGAAGCGAGCAGTTAATATGAGAGAACCCACCAACATAACAGAGTTGAAGGTGTTTTCTACGGAGGAATGGGCTAAAATTCCTCCAAGCCGATTTGAAGGACTAATTAACAATTATTGGAAATGTTTAGATGCAGTTATTGCTGCACAAGGGGGTCACACCAGATACTGAAAGCAGAGGTTCACATACTTTTGCCACTCACGGATACGTGTTATTGGATCATTTTCCTCACTAAATAAATCTTAAAGTCTTGACTCATTTGTTTGAATTGGTTCTCTTCATCTACTTTTAGGACTTGTGTGAAAATCTGATGTAGTTCTAGGTCAAATGTATGCAGAAATATAGAAAATTCTGAAGGGTTCACAAACTTTGAAGCACAACTGTACGTAAGTAGTGCAATGCATTATAATAGCAATCAGTGGTTCAGGCCTTCAAGTACCCTAGTGGGACTAAAAAAATAAAAAGTTAAAAAAAAATTG
Source organism: Rhinoderma darwinii (assembly GCF_050947455.1). NCBI lineage: Eukaryota > Metazoa > Chordata > Amphibia > Anura > Rhinodermatidae > Rhinoderma > Rhinoderma darwinii. The sequence goes on along the minus strand of NC_134687.1, from coordinate 637,925,990 downwards.
TACAAAAAATGTTTCGAGTTAAAATACCAAAAATCTTATTTTCGGGAAAAAAAAAATATATACATAAATACTATTTATGCAGCTGTAGTGACCAGAGCTATAAAACTATCATGTTTTTTTTATCCCTTATGGTGAATGCCATCAAAAAAAATTAAAAACAATGCGGTCAGGAACAGCGATCGTTCGGTTACAGAAGCCTTTAAAAATTACAATATAGTGCAATACATTAGTATTGCAGTATATTGTACCAGCGATCCAATGATCGCTGGTACAAGTCGCCTAAGGGGACTAATAAAATGTGTAGAAGAATTAAAGTTATTAGTGAGAAAGAAAAAAGTTTAAAGTTAAAAAACCCCCTTTTCCCATTTTTCTTCTAAAGTAATGTAAAAAAATAAACAAAATTGGTATCCCTACGTCCGTAAACGGCCGAACTATTACAATATACCATTATTTAACACGCACGGTGAACACCGTAAAAAACGTAAATAATTGAAAGCGCCAAAATCACTTTAGCTCTAAAAAAAAAAATGAAATACAAATTTTTGATCACTTTTTATGTACTAAAAAATGTTACCAATAAAAACTACAGCTCGTCCCGCAGAAAATAAGACCTCCCACCACTCAATCAACCGAAAAATTAAAAAGTTACGGCTCTTAGAATGTGGTGAAACAAAACCATTTTTATTTTAACAATTAGATTTTTCTTTGTAAAAGTAGTATAATATAAAAAAAAATATATATAAATTTGGTATCACCGTAATTGTTTTGAGCCGCAGAATAATGTAAAGTTTTCGTTTTTACTGCACGGCGAAAGCTGTAAAAACGAAAACTCCAAAAAGTTGAATAATTTTTTTTTGCTATATCAGCCCGCAAAGAATTTTTTTTCTGTTTCCCAGTACATTTTATGGCACTTTAAATGGCGTCAATAGAAACTACAGCTCCTACCGCAAGAAATAAGCCCTCACAGCACTCTATTGACGGAAAAAGAAAAAAGTTATGGCTCTAAGAACATGGGGAGTGAAAAACTAAAATAAGAAATAAAAAAATTGATCAGTCCTGAAAGGGTTAATTCATTTCTAATGAAAAAACTGCATGACCTCATGTGGGCTATTTCCGTACTCGGGAAAAATTGCTTTACAAAAATTGGTGCTTTTTTTCTCCTTTATCCCTTGTAAAAATGAAAAAATGCAACATTTTAGTTGAAAAAAATTGTGATATTCATTTTCGCGGCCTAATTCTAATAAATTCTGCAAAAGTCCCATGAGATCTAAATGCTCACTATACCCCTAGAAAAATTCCTTGAGGGGTGTTTCCAAAATGGGGTAACTTTGGGGGTTTTCACTGTTTTGGTCCCTTTCGGGCGTTGCAAACGTGACATGGCACCGAAAACCATTCCAGCAAAATTTGTGCTCTAAAATGGTGCGCCTTCCCTTCTGAGCCCTGCTGTGGGTCCAATCAGCAGTATTTTACCACATATGGGGTATTGCCGTAATCAGGAGACATTGCTTTACAAATGTTGGGGTGCATTTTCTTCTTTATTTCTTGCAAATATTAAAAATTTCTATGTTTTTTTAGAAAAACAGTAAATTTTCATTTTTACAGACTAATTCCAATATATTTAGCGAAAAACCTGTGTGGTCAAAATGCGAACTATACCCGTAGATAAATTCCTTGAGAGGTGTAGTTTCCAAAATGGGGTCACTTTTGGGGGGTTTCCCCTGTTTTGGTCCCTCCAGGGCGTTGCAGACGCGACATGGCACCGAAAACCAATCCAGCAAAATCCATGCTCCAAAATCCAAATGGCGCTCCTTTGTATTGCAGTGTATTATTGCCTGTCCGTTTAAAACGGACAGGCATCTGCTAGGTCATGCCTGCGGCATGATCTAGCAGGCATTCATGACAGGCAGACCTGGGGGCCTTTATTAGCCCCCCGGCTGCCATTGGAGACACAGACACTCGGCGATCGTATCGCCGGGTGTCGGTGGGAGAGAGAGGGAGCTCCCTCCCTCTCTCCAAAACCACTCAGATGCTATTGTGCACCGCATCGGAGGGGTTAAACGGGTGAGATCGATACTTATATCGATCTCACACGGCAGAGCAGGGACGCCCCCAGCCCTCAGCTGCCTCTAGAAGCTGAGAGCAGGGAGATTTGACGCTCCGTGCTCTGTTTACTTTATCCTGTTGCAGTGCCGTAAAAAGGCATATGCATCAGAATAAAGCCCGTTAGTGGCCGCCGTTAAAAGGCGTATTGGCGGTCACTGACAGGTTAAAATCTGCAGCCTGTCCCGCAAAAAACAAGCCCTCACACAGCTTAGTCGCCGCAAAAATAAAAAGTAATAGCTCTTAGAAAATGGCGTCACAGAAAACAATTTAGTTTTGTCAAAAAAGTGATTTCATTGTTCAAAAGCTGTAATACCTGAAAAAAACTATAAACTTGGTATCACCGTAATCGTATCAACCCTCAAAATAACACCCCTTAAAAAATACATTGAGGGCTGTCGTTTCCAAATTGGGGTCACTTCTCAGCAGTTTCTTCTATTTTTTTTGTATCTCAGAGCCTTTACAATTGTGAACAATGCTGTGTAAATCACCAAATTAGGCCTCAAATGTGCATGGTGCTCTTCATTCCTGAGCCCTGTCGTATGTCCAGACAAAAAATTAGGGACACATGTAGGGTGTTTCTAAAACCAGGAAATACAGCATAATAATTAGAGAGCTGTCTGTTCATGGTGGCACAAGCTGGGCGTAAAATATTGGGCACTGAAATGTCATATCTATGGAAACATCCACTGTACACTAGTTTACATTTGCGGGGTCAATATGCTGACTACACCCCCAGATGAATGCCTTGAGGGGTGTTGTTTATAAAATGAGTTCACTTCTGTTTTGGGCTTTGCAAATGCGACATGGTGTCTGCAAACCATTCCTCAAAATCTGCGCTCCAAAAGCCAAATTGCGCACCGTGCTTCCCTTTGAGCCCTGCCGTGCGTCCAAACAGCATTTTATGACCGCAAATGGAGTATTACCGTACTCGGGTAAAATTGTTTTACAAATGTTGGGTTGCTTTTTCTTCATTTATTACTTTTAAAAATGAAGATTTTTAGCTAAAACTACACCTTATTGGAGAAAATTTAAGTTTTAGTTTTTATTTTCACTGCCTAATTTTTATAAAATCTATGAAACACTTCAGAGAACAAAATGCTCACTGAACCCCTAGATGAATTCCTTGTGGAGTCTAGATTCTAAAATGTTCTTTTTTTTGGGGGGGGGGGTGTTTTTTGTATTTTGGTACCTTAACCCCTTAAGGACAAGCAACGGATAAATCCGTCGCAAGCAGGTGTTAGTTCCCGCATAGTGACGTATATATCGGTCGCTCTGATCGGGTGGGTACTGCCAGTGTACCCACGTGATCAGCGGCAGGAGCACGGCTGTTCTACACAGCCTGGCTCCTGCCGGAATTGAAGCGCGCTCCGATTCCGGAAGTTTAACCCATTAGATGCCGCTAGATAGCTACAGCGGCACCTAATGTGTTTGACAGAGGGAGGGAGCTCCCTCTGTCACCCCATCGACGCCTCCGCAAAGAAATTGCAGGGTGCTGTCGGGTTTCCATGTCAGCCGGGGAGCCTGACAAAGGCCTGCCTTCAGCATGTGCCAGAGGCATGGCCTAATAGATTGCCTGTCAGTTTTACACTGACAGGCAATAATGCTTGGGTATGCTAGGTATACCATAGCATTATATAAGCGATCAGCAGATCGCATGGTAAAGTCCCCAAGTGGGTCAAAAAAAAAAAGTAAAATAGTTAAAGTTTATGGAAAAATAATAAAAAAATACTGTAAAAATAAAATAAAACCATTTTTTCCCCAAAAAGTAGTTTTATTTAGTGAATGTGTAAAAAAAAAATTAACCAATACACATATATGGTATCACCGTGATCGTAACGACTCAAACAATAAAGTTAACGCATTAATTAAACCGCCGGGTGAACGGTGTCCAAAATAAACACAAAAAACTATGGCAAAATTCCTTTTTTTCTCTCATTCCCACCATAAACAATAAAATAAAATAAAAGTTAATCAATAAGTCCCATGTACCCCAAAATACTAATGAAAACTACACCTTGTCCCGCAAAAACAATCCCACATTTGGCTACATCAACGGAAAAATAAAAAGTTACGGCTCTTGGAATGCGGCGATGCAAAAACAAGTAATTGTTTTTTTAAAAAAGGGTTTTTGCTTTGCAAACGTAGGAAAACATAAAATCGCTACATATTTAGTATCACCATAATCATTCCGACCCATAGGATAAAGGTAACATGTTATTTATGCCGCATAGTGAGCGGCGCAAATGTATAACATGAAAAATAATGCTGGAATAGCCATTTATTTTCTATTCTTTCCTAAAATAAAGTTCATAAAAGTTATTCAATATAATATATGCACCGAAAAACGATACAATTGAAAAATACAACTCGTCCCGCAAAAAACAAGCCCTTATACGGCTATGTCGACGGAATAAAAAAAAACTTACGACTCTTAGAATGCAACAGTGAAAAGACAAAATCAATCCTTGGTCGTTAATACACAAAATGCCCCGGTCATTAAGGGGTTAAGGCCTCTGCAAACCTATAGTGACGCCTAGAAAACATCCTAGTGAAAAGGAGGCTCTAAAATCCACAAGACACTTAGGATGGAATAGGTTATGGAAATGTTCTTGAAAATTTTAAAACATTGCTGCTAAAGTAAGGAACCTTTCCCCTTAGAACAACCTGAATTCTTAGTGGAATGATATAACAAGATACTGGAATCATTAATTAAAGATTCTGAATGATAACCTCACTCTGTCTATTCTATAAAGATGTTTTATAACATTGAGATCCGGTGACCGTGCAGCCATTAGGATATACAGACCTCATTGTCATGTCCGTGAATTCAGCATGAGATGTGTCCTTTGTCTCATGGCGCATTATCTTATTAAATGTAGACTGCAGACATGATTTGATTGTCAATAAAGCTTTGTTCACACATAGCAGCCACGGCACGGCTCATGCATCCGAAAACTGTGCCGACAAGGTTTTCAAATTGATCATTGTAGTGTGATTTTGCTGATCAACTGTTTACCCGAAAAAATGAACGGCCATTAACATGTAATTACAAAAGCTTAATAGTGAAACCGCTTGTCGACACGGTTTTTCGGTCGCATTAGATGCACCTCAGTCAGTTTAGTGGCCACTATTTGTGAACACAATCTTACAATATTGGGGGTTATTTATCAACAATTCTCTGCCAGTTTTCTACACCATTAATGATGCCGGCCAACGTCAGGATGTAGAATGTGACGCAGCACTGATGTTAAAGTGCTGCATCGCATACAAGGTCCTGACGCTGCTGTGTCAGAGTTTACTCAAAGTTTTCTCTTTATTAAGACTGGCATTTGAAACCCCAGTCTAAATAAATTCCCCCATTAATCTTCGCTATTGTATTAAAGTGATTCCCAATTTGTATTGAAGGGCCATATGTGTTGTCAGAGGACAGGCTTAATTTTCAGACAAAGTTGTACTTATCAGATTTTGGAACTTTATCAAGTCCAGGGTTATGTAAAAACAGTGGTCACTAGAAGAAATCGGGAGTTTGTATAAAACTTCAAAATGTATCAATGACAAAGCTTTATAAGACTGGAATTACACATGAAGTTTTGGTTTAGTTTTTGTGTCAGTTTTATGAGCCAAATCCAATAGTAGATTCAAAAGAAATAGGAAATATAAGTGAAGAACGTATACTTCCCGTTTTTGCTGAATTTACTGTTGGTGTTTGCTCAAAAAAAATTGATTGTAAAACTGCATGTGTGTTTCCAGCTTAATAAGAATGTTATATATTTGTCTAATTTGTGGTTAAAAAAATAAATCTATTTTAATCCCAACAGGAAATCCCAGTAAGAACTCTGAGGGAAACTTCATGTTATCGATACATTATAAAGTAGAAGATGAAGATATCATACAGCAGTCTTCAGGAGAAAACCTCCTTATCCTTAATGTACAGCCAGGACTTCACAGTACAGATCTATCATATAATTCCCCTATTCATGTGCAACCTTCCCCTGACCAATCGGAGATCCTTACCACAAGTACAGCTCAGAAAGGGGGTAAAGGTTTTCAATGTGTTAAACAGTTCAAAAAAACCTTAGGTCGTGTTATGCACAGAAGAATTCCCACAGCGGAGAAGCCATACTCCTGTTCAGAATGTGGAAAATGTTTTGAACAAAAATCTAATTTTGTTATACATGAGAGAATTCACACAGGAGAAAAGCCATATTCCTGTTCAGATTGTGGGAAATGTTTTACAGATAAATCAAATCTTGTTGTACATGAGAGAATTCACACAGGAGAGAAGCCATATTCATGTTCAGAATGTGGAAAATGTTTTAGAGATAAATCCTATCTTGTTCAACATGAGAGAATTCACACAGGAGAGAAGCCATATTCATGTTCAGAATGTGGAAAATGTTTTACAGACAAATCAAGTCTTTTGATACATAAGAGAAGTCACACAGGGGAGAAGCCATATTCATGTTCGGAATGTGGGAAATGTTATACAAATAAATCAAATCTTGTTAAACATCAGAGAACTCACACTGGGGAGAAACCATATTCATGTTCGGAATGTGGGAAATTGTTCACAAATACATCAGGTTTTGTTGTACATATGAGAACTCACACAGGGGAGAAGCCATATTCGTGTTTAAAATGTAAGAAATGTTTTACAGGTAAAACAGATCTTGTTGTACATGAGAGAAGTCACACAGGAGATAAGCGGTATTCATGTTCGGAATGTGGGAAATTTTGTACCAATAAATCAAATCTTCTTAAACATGAGAGAACTCACACAGGGGAGAAGCCATATTCATGTTCGGAATGTGGAAAATGTTTTACAGATAAATCAAGTCTTTTGATACATAACAGAATTCACACAGGTGAGAAGCCATATTCATGTTCGGAATGTGGGAAATGTTGTACAAATAAATCAAATCTTGTTAAACATAAGAGAATTCACACAGGAGAGAAGCCATATTTATGTTCAGAATGTGGGAAATTGTTTACAAATACATCAAGTCTTGTTGTACATATGAGAACTCACACAGGGGAGAAGCCATATTCGTGTTTAAAATGTAAGAAATGTTTTACACGTAAAACAGATCTTGTTGTACATGAGAGAAGTCACACAGGAGAGAAGCCATATTCATGTTCAGAATGTGGGAAATGTTTTACAAGTAAACAATACCTTGTTATACATCAGAGAATTCACACAGGAGAGAAGCCATATTCATGTTCTGAATGTGGGAAATTGTTTACAAATACATCAGGTCTTGTTGTACATATGAGAACTCACACAGGGGAGAAGCCATATTCGTGTTTAAAATTTAAGAAATGTTTTACAGGCAAATCAGATCTTGTTATACATGAGAGAAGTCATACAGGAGAGATGTATTTATGTTCAGAATGTGGAAAATGTTTTAGAAGTAAACAATACCTTGTTATACATAAGAGAAGTCACACAGGAGAGAAGCCGTATTCATGTTCAGAATGTGGAAAATGTTTTATAAGTAAAAAATACCTTGTTATACATGGGAGAAGTCACACAGGAGAGAAGCCATATTCCTGTTCAGAATGTGGGAAATGCTATACAAATAAAGCAAATCTTGTTAAACATGAGAGAAGTCACACAGGAGAGAAGTATTCATGTTTAGAATGTGGGAAATGTTTTACAAGTAAATCATACCTTATTATACATGAGAGAAGTCACACAGGAGAGAAGCCATATTCATGTTCAGAATGTGAGGAATGTTTTACAAGTAAATTAAACCTTGTAATACATGAGAGAAGTCACACTGGAGAGACGTATTCATGTTTAGACTGTGGGAAAGGTTTTACAAATAAATCATACCTTGTTATACATGAGAGAAGTCACACAGGAGAGAAGCCATATTCATGTTCAGAATGTGGGAAATGTTTTACAAGGAAATCATACCTTGTTACACATCAGAGCAGTCACACAGGAGAGAAGCAATATTCATGTTCAGAATGTGGGAAATGTTTTACAAGGAAATTAATTTTAAAAAATCATCAGAGAATTCATGTAGAGAAGAAACCATAGTCTCTTTTTTAACAGATCAATCAGGTTATTCAGAGACATAAAACAGGCAATACGAGAATTCATTATTGGGCTGGACTTGAGCTGCCAAACACCCAAATTATATTTGCCTGAGGTGAACTGTGACCAAGATCAATGGAGGAAAAGTATTGTGGATTTAAGGGTATGTTTACATGAGTAGTTTTTTTTTCTTGTTTTATTCCTGTGATTTTTGTAATCATGACAATAGCACGGTGGTTTCTAAAACAATTGGCGCAGTTTTACATTTATTATGAACACTGCGTCAAAAACTGAGAATGATCAACTAGTTTTAATTACAATTTTCATAAATTCACCCACACTGCAGGAGAATCCAGAGAATCCATGTAAACGTATATTTTTTTATTTAACTGCATTTATTGAAAAAAAATATTATTGTTTTTTCTTGAAAAAAATAAAAGATACATTAAGCAAACGTTCTCATCTGCATCATTGTACAATATATCACATGTGCAGAGAGGGTAATGTAAAATCAGAACATTCTGATAGCTGAAAGATGAAAAAAACAATAATCCTTATTGATCCAAGTATAAAGCATAACAATAAAGTCAAAAATATCCAATGAGAGTAAAAGCACATAAACAGGATAATTTCACAAGGAAACCCAGTAGACAATATAACACAAATGGGGAAAAAAGGTGGGGGGGCCATAGGGAGCTTAACCAACATGATGTCGGTGTGAGATTAAGAAACAGCTGATGAGCAATCCAATGTGTATCTCATAAGGCCCAGGAGGAATGAAATGCATCAACCCTATTATTTTAACTTCTAAAATTCTTAATCCTGGGGTAGAGATCCTTCAGAGAAGGGGAGAGACGGTTCAACTGTCTGGCTATAAGCCAGCCTTAATCATATGTAAAATCTCGCGAGATCATGCTGTGCTGTGAGTACTGCTAAACATGAATGAAGAGAAGTGTATGACGCTGATTGGTCTGCGTCATACACTTCTCTTTACAACGCCACTATAAAGGTTCTCACCGTGTTTGTGGATCATCTGTGTCGTCTGGGTGATGGTGCTTGTAACCCAGGGCACCGCTTGGCACAGCAGGTTTAGAGGCAGTCTGATGAATAGGACAGGCAGCAGACGTCGTTACGGGTATGGATAGCAATAGGTCAAGGCAGGCGGCAGGCAAGGATAGTACAAGTTCAGGCAGAGGTCACAACGGGAAATCCAGACAAAGGTAGAAGGCAAGGTAACAGGGAAACTGGGTACAGGGAATTTCACAGGGATAACTTGGTTGAACAAGCAAGGATCTGAGGGAGGAGGATCCTTAAATAGGAAGTCTTGGCACACGCTGGCCCTTTAAGAAGGGAAGAGTCAGCGTGTGCGCCCTCCAGTGCCTGCAGCTGCACATCATGGATGACGGCCGTGGAGGGAGGTGAGAGATGCAGTTACCTGACGAAGCCCAAAGCCTGCAGAGCGTCCGGATCGGGTGAGTGAAGCTCAGGACGAGCATGAGGGAATGGAGGGTACGGGAACTGAAGCAGCGGGGAACGGCGCGGCAGCCGTAACAGCCCACTTGGTAACAAGTTAAAGAAACCCAGCCAGTTGGTGATTAAGAAACGAATTAGCATAAATCAAAAATTGTTCATAACTTGCTTAAAAAATTATGTTATCTACATTAAAGCGCTGATCAGATTAGTTAGGAGAAAGGGCACTTATAATCTGGTGACAGAGCCTCTTTAAAGGGAATGTGTCGCTAGAAATTATTTTTTATTTTTTCAGTTAAACAGTATATAAGTGATTACACATTGTTTTAATTTTTTCACAAGTCAGGAAATATTATAAATTGGATTCTATTTTATAACATTTCCATGTGCTTGTTACTAGAGGGAGCAATTCCCAAAATAACACCATACAGCCCTCCTTGTAGGTAACGCCATACAGCCCCCCTGTAGGTAACGCCATACAGCCCCCCTGTAGGTAACGCTATACAGCCCCCTGTAGGTAACGCTATACAGCCCCCCTGTAGGTAACGCTATACAGCCCCCCCCTGTAGGTAACGCCATGCAGCCCCATCCCCCCAAAAGAATCCGATCTATAGTGTGTCCTACAAAAGACATGTATCCCCTATCCACAGTGCTTAACCCTAACTCTCATGGAGTTGTTTCTCTTGTAATAGCAGCGTGGGCATCAGATCCTTGGCTGTTGTTTAACCCCTTCAGGACGCAGCCTGTTTTGGCCTTGTGGCACAGAGGATTTTTTCAAATCTGACGTGTCACTTTATGTGGTAATAACTTGGGAATGCTTTTACCTATCCAAGCAATTCTGAGATTGTTTTCTCGTGACATATTGTATTTTATGATAGTGGAAAAATGTGGTCGATAAATTCAATATTTATTAGTGAAAAACACCAACATTTAGAGGGATCTTCTTGTAAAATAGATAATAATATCACACAAAATAGTCACTAGTTCCCATTTCCCATATGTCTACTTTATGTTTGCATCATTTTTTGAATGTTCTTTTATTTTTCTAGGACGTTGCAAAGCTTAGAACTTTAGCAGCAATTTCTCACATTTTCAAGAAAATTTCAAAAGGCTATTTTTACAGGTACCAGTTTAGTTCTGAAGGGGTTTTGAGGGCCTTATATATTAGAATCCCCCAATAAATCACCCCATTTTAAAAACTGTACCCCTCAAAGTATTCAAAACAGCATTCAGAAAGTTTCTTAACCCTTTAGGGTATGTTCACTCAGAGTTTTTTGACGAGTTTTTTGACGCGGAAACCGCAACAACAAAACTCATTAAAAAAACGGCTGAAAATGCCTCCCATTGATTTCAATGGGAGGCGGAGGCGTCTTTTTCCCGTGAGCGGTAAAACCGTCTCGCGGGAGAAAGAAGGGACATGCCTTATCTTCGGGCGTTTACGCCTCTGACCTCCCATTGACATCAATGGGAGGCAGAGAAAGCGTATTTCTCTGACTTTTATGCCCGCGGTGCTCAATGGCCGTGGCCGAAAAATGCCGCAAAAATCGGCGTGCAGGCAGAGGAAAATCTGCCTCAAACTTTCAAACGGAATTTTGAGGCAGAATTTCCGCCTGCAAAAAACTCTGTGTGAACCCAGCCTAAGGCTATGTTCACACGGAGTATTTTGGGGGAGGAATATCTGCCTCAAAATTCCGTTTGGAACTTTGAGGCAGATTTTCCCCTCCCTGCACGCCGATTTTCGCGCTGTTTTTTGCCCGCGCCATTGAGCGCCGCGGGCATAAAACAGCGCAAAATACGCTTTCTCTGCCTCCCATTGAAGTCAATGGGAGGTCAGAGGCGGAAGCGCCCGAAGATAGGGCATGTCGCTTCTTTTTCCCGCGAGGCAGTTTTACTGCTCGCGGGAAAAAGACGCCGACGCCTCCCATTGGAATCAATGGGAGGCGTTCTCGGGCCGTTTTTGCCGAGTTTTGCAACGCGGTTTCCGCGTCAAAAAACTCGGCAAAATACTCTGTGTGAACATAGCCTTAGGCGTTTCACAGCAAATAAAGCAAAGTAGAGGGGAAATTTACAAATTTTATCTGTAAACACAAGGTTTTACCAGAGAAACGCAATCAATATTTATTGCTCAGATTCTGCAGTTATTATATAACATGTGGCCCTAGTGTCCTAATGGACCGAAACAATGGTCTCAGGAGCAAAGGAGCACCTACAGGATTTTGGGGTGTGCTTTTTTTTTAGATTATATTTTAGGCACCATGTCAGGTTTGAAGAGGTCTTGTGGTGCCAAAACAGTGAAAACTCCCCAAAAGTGACCCCATTTTGGAAAATACACCCCTCAAGGCATTTATCTATGGGTATAGTTAGCATTTTGACCCCACAGGTATTTTGCTATATTTATATTTATTTTGCTATATTTATTGGAGTTAGTCTGTGAAAATAAAAATCTACTTTTTTTCTGAAAAAACATAGAAATTTGTAATATTTACAAGGGATAAAGAAGAAAATGTGCCCCAACATTTGTAAAGCATCTTCTCCCGATTACGGAAATACCACATATGTGGTAATAAACTGATGTTTGGACCCACAGCAGGGCTCAGAAGGGAAGGAGAGCCTTTTGTATTTTGGAACGCAGATTTTGCTGGATTGGTTTTTGGTGCCATGTCATGTTTGCAACGCCATGGAGGGAACAAAACAGTGGAAAGCCCCCAAAAGTGAAACTACACCCCTCAAGGAATTTTTCTAGGGGTATAGTGAGCATTTATAACACACAGTTTTTTTGCAGAATTTAGTGGAATTAGGCCGTGAAAATGAATATCAACATTTTTGTCCACTAATGTGTTGAATTTTTTCATTTTCACAAGGGATAAAGGAGAAAAAGCCACACAACATTTGTAAAGCAATTTCTCCCGAGTACGACAATACCCCATATATGGTAATAATTGTTTTTTTTAATAGAAATTAATTAACCCTTGCAGGACTAATCTTTTTTTGCTTTACCATTTTAGTTTTTCACTCCCCGCCTTACAAACACCATAACTTTTTATTTTTCCATCAATAGAGTGGTGTGAGGGCTTATTTTTTGCGGGAAGAGTTGTAGTTTCTATTGACACAAATTAAAGTACCATATAATGTACTGGGAAACCGAAAATAAAATTTGTGGGGGGTGAAATTGGAAAAAACTGTGATTCCTCCATTGCTATTTGAGTTTCGTTTTTACCGCTTTCACCGTGCCGTAAAAACGACAACTTAACTTTATTCTGCGAGTCAATACGATTACGGTGATACCAAATGTATATATTTTTTTTATATTTTACTACTTTTACAAAGACAAAAATATTTGTTAAAAAAAAAATTGTTTTGTATCAACAAATTCTGAGTTCCATAACGTTTTTATTTTTTGGTCGATTGAGCAGTGTGAGGGTTTATTATTGGCGGGACGAGCTGTAGTTTTTATTGGTACAATTTTTAGTACATACAACTTTTTGATCACTTTTTATTACATTTTATTTAGAGCTATGAAGTCCTGCCTAAATAAACGTTTAAAAATATTTTATTGGTATAATTCTAAAAAATAGGGCACTAATGCCCAACAATCTGAGTATAGGCGTTGGCAAAACAGATCAAAGATCCCTGATAAAGATAAAAAAGTAACGTTTGGTAGACTTTTATATCAATACAACACTAGACAGGTGTAGTGATTTACACTACTAGCCCATTTGCTATAACGATACAAAATCAGCAAGCCTCATTGAGATGTCCTATATGCACTGATAACAAACGTGCAACACTTTAGACATTCACAGAGGACCCTAGCAATTATAACAATGGTCTGTAAACCACAGATAAGGAAACGTCACAACGCGTTTCTGCGCCCCTGTAAATACAGGGGAGCATCCTCAGGGGTTTTAAATTGCTTTGATTATTTAATGACTGCCGGTCAGCACATATTATGCTGTTTATTTTGTATTCTCCGGCGTGCACTGAGACACTGGTAACTGGTCTAGCGCGCGCCGGAGAAACTCAAGAGCCTTATAGCGCTAGCCCCACCCACATCATAGAGGTCATGTGGAGCCCGAAATCAATCAGTGTATCGAACGTCACAGTGACGCCCACCAACTAGAACGGCCCCCAGGTAACATCACATCCAATAGAAAAGATGCATCACGCATCGAAGGTCGCTATGGGAGTTTCAGGCAGTCTGAACATACATCGCTGAAAGAACAAGGTAAGAGTGAAATGCTTGCTAAGGAAGCTCTAAATTAACAAGTAGAGAAGAAGCAAAGGGGAATAAGTTTGTGGTATGGGATGTCTCACATCAATATCTCCCAAATGATGCCAGAAAACGATGCAGGCAAATGCATAAATAAATAAGGGAGAAATAGAGCACTCAAAACGCAACGCAAATAAGGGAATAAAATGAAGAGGGCCAGATATATATACCTGTGTAGGATAATTGATGCTATGTAAACAACATTTGAGGTAAAAAATTAACAGTATGAGGAAAACAAACAGGAGTTATGGCACTTTGTTATGGCACTTCAGTCGTATCTGAGAGATACGATGGAAGTGTTGAGGAAACTTTAGGGTATCAGAGTTGAACCCAATGTTCTCCTTGCAAGTTTGGACGTGGAGGCACTCTACAGTTCCATTCCTCACACACTTGGATGTCAAGTGGTCGAATATTTCCTCCAGCATAGAAGAACCCAGTTCCATGCTGTAACGTCTATGGCCACGGTCCGTCGTTCGGTCGTTAACCTCGATGGCCGTGGCCATGGACAGCTTACCTCGTTGCAGCGTCATCCTCCTGTCAGGCGCCGGCACTCACTTCCGGACTCAGAGTGTCTCCGGCGGGCGCACGCGCCCACGAGTGCACAGCCTTAAAGGGCCAGTGTGCGCATTTTTGCAGGAACTCTGCAATCTAGCCCAGGATGAACTGGGCTATAAAAATGGCTCTGCCCCCTTGCTCTTTGCCAGAGCGTTGTCCGTTACCCATTGTTTGTCGTGCTTATAGTCTCCCAGTGTCTTCCAGTTTCCCAGTGTACTTTGTTTCTGTTTCCTGTATCCCGTATCCTGTTTCCGTGCTACCTAGTGCTATTGCCGTGCTGTGCTACAGTCTACACCTGATCTGCTATGCCTCACCTGACGACTTCCCATCGCCTGGTCCTGGACATGCCTGCCTCGCTACTGCCTACGATTGCCTCAGGTACCCTCGCTGAACTATTGAACTCTGTACTTACCTGTTTGGCAAGCTGCCATCCCGCTACATGGTACGGCCCAGTTGGTCCACACCCCGCACCGTGACACATGCTCATAACCAATTTGTATTGAAATTACTTTGGTTTGTTTTGGAGCATAATTTTTTCCTTTTTGATCATAAGATCTTCCACCAGCTCAGTGGAGTGTCAATGGGAAGCCCTTGTGCTCCCACTAATGCCAATCTCTATCTGGGCTGGTGGGAGGAGTTTGTGTTTGGTGACCAAATGGAGAAGTATACGTCGTGGATTGAGCTGTGGCTTAGGTTTATTGATGACATGCTCATTCTCTGGTCGGGAACAATTGTGGAGTTCAAGGAGTTTGTATCCATTCCTAATATCAATGATGTGGGCCTCTCTTTCACATCAGAAATCCAGGAGAAAAATATTAATTTCCTGGATATCAAGATTGAGAAAACGGACCTCGGCTATATACGAACAGAAATGTTCAGAAAAAACACTGCAACCAACAATCTATATAGGTGGGACAGTTGGCATCCTATACCCCTTAAGACAGGTATACCTAAGGGACAATACATTAGAGCCAGACGCAATTGCACCACAGTATCTGATTTTAAGACCTCAGCAAAGGGTTTGAGAAATAGATTCGAACGGAGAGGCTATCCCAGTGGTGTACTCAGAACAGCATATCAACATGCTTTGGGTGCGAATAGAGAATCCTTGCTAAACCCAAAAATACATCCAGCACATTAGAGTGATAGGCACCTACGATGCTGCACATCAGGATGTTAGGAGGATACTCACTCTATATTGGGATATCCTTAAAGCAGATCCGGATGTAGGTAGCCTTGTTGGTGATAGGCCACAGATTACCTTTAACTGGTTCCTGACCGCTGGCTGTGTTTTTACGGCCAGCGGTCAGGGTCCTTAAAACCCGAGCAATAGACTTTTTACGGCTTGGGTTTTAACTTGCTGCCCGAGCGATCGGGCAGCTGAATGTCGGGTCTCCGGCTGTCAGTGACTTTCGCTGTCAGTGCTTTTGCTGCTTCTATCTTCTCTGATCACTTGTACACAGTGCTCAATGAACGCGCCGCTGTCTCTATTTCTCCCGCTATTCATGTGACTGGTCACATGATCGCCGGGTGCCATTAGTGACAGACTGCTGCTGGGTCTAACTAGACCCAGCACAGCCCTATTAGTGACAATCATCACAATGAGAGGGCTGATTTCCCCTGTAACTGGGGCTGCTGTGCAGCTCCAGTTACAGTGGAAAAACATGGTGTAGAAGAAAGAAAAAAAATATATAAAGTTCCCCAAAGGTCTTTTTTGACCTTTGAGGGACAGACCATAGTAATAATAAAATAGTAAAGTAAAGTGCAAAAATAAAATAATAATAAATACACATAAAATACCCACCCCAAAAAAAAACGTTCCCCTCCTGTCAATCATTGTTGTAACGCTAGTGCTGACCCAATTACCCAAATATAGACATGTAATATATTAAAATTTACAGTAGACAATGACGATCACAAATAAAAGATCTATTTTAGGGTAAAACTATGTTAATACCAAAAAAATAGCTAAATTTAAAAAAGCTTATTTTTTTACTATTATTTTTAAAATTTAAGCCTAAACATTCAAAATTAGCAAAAAGGATATTTATAAAAAGGATAAAAAAAGAAACCTGCATTGTCTACAGAAAAAAACATCGCAAAAATCACGTCGCTAGCCCAACAAATAAAAAAGTTATAGCCATTTAACTAACGCGTGCTAAAAAGGGCTAAACGGTGTCTGGTCCTGAAGGCTCAAAATAGCCCAGTCCTGAACTGGTTAAAAGAGTTCGTAACATCAAAGACAGATTAGTGCATAGCCATCTTGAGGTGGTAAAAAGCAGTACTTGCTATCATCAAATCTGAAAGGTACGTTTCGCTGTGGTAGATGCAAAGCATGTATCTCTATGTGGAACATCAGAACCTTTAAGAGTACAATCACAGGTGAAGTTTTTGACACGAGATCCTTTATCAATTATTCGACAAAAGGGGTGGTTTACTTGATAACTTGGGCTTGTGGTCTACAGTACGTCGGAAAGACTAGGAGAGAGTTCAGGCGGAGGGTCAGGGATCACATTTGTGATATTAACAGGAAAGAAGATACGTCAGTCTCCAGACATGTGTGGGAATGCCATTCAGGGGATCTTTCAAATGTTGTTTACATAGCATCAATTATCCTACACCGGTATATATATCTGGCCCTCTTCATTTTATTCCCTTTTTTGCGTTGCGTTTTGAGTGCTCTATTTCTGCCTTATTTATTTATGCATTTGTCTGCATCGTTTTCTGGCATCATTGGGGAGATATTGATGTGAGACATCCCATACCACAAACTTATTCCCCTTTACTCTACTTGTTAATTTAGAGCTTCCTTAGCGAGCTTTTGACTCTTACCTTGTTCTTTCAGCGATGTATGTTCAGACTGCCTGAAACTCCCCTAGCGACCTTCGATGTGTGATGCATCTTTTCTATTGGATGTGATGTTACCAGGGAGCCGTTCTAGTTGGTGGGCGTCACTGTGATGTTCGATACACTGATTGGTTTCGGGCTCCACATGACCTCTATGATGTGGGTGGGGCTAGCGCTATAAGGCTCTTGAGTTTCTCCGGTGCACGCTAGACCAGTTACCAGTGTCTCAGTGCACGCCGGAGAATACAAAATAAACAGCATAATATGTGCTGACCGGCAGTCATTAAATAATCAAAGCAATTTAAAACCCCTGAGAATAAGAAAAGTGACGATTCCAACCATTTTGGGTATAATTTTATTACTACATACAATTCCGGAAGCAAAGCATGTTTGAACATTATTAAAAAACACTGGCATATTCTGAAAAGCGACCCATATCTGAAAGGTATTCTCCCTGACAAACCCTCAATCACGTTCAGAAGGTCCCAAACATTACGCAACCTTTTAGCACCCAGTAGATTGAGGAATATAGGCTTGAAAACACACAATACACTTCCTCCTATCAGTGGCTCTTTCCGCTGTGGACATCAGAGGTGCATGTGTTGCACCAATATCACACATGGTTGCAAAACCTTTATGTCCTCAACAACTAGTGAATCCTTCCCAATAAAATCATTCATCAACTGTAGCAATAATTTTGTTATATACTTGCTAAAATGTCCTTGCAATCTTCAATATGTGGGAAGAACCACACAACAACTAAGATGTAGGATCAACAAACTTAGATCTAATGTGAAAATTGGATTTATGAAACATAGTGTGTCTTGTCATTACATCACAGTGCATAATAGTGATTTCAGCAATATCCTAGTCACCCCAATAGAATATATCCCCCCCCTCATATGGCGATAGATTTACTAGATTGAAACAGAGAGAACATTTCTGGATATTCAAGCTCTCCTGTTTACAACCCAGTGGCCTCAATGATTTATCTGAATCCTCACTGGATTAACCCCTTAATGACCGGGCATGTCTGTACCTTAATGACCAAGCCAGATTTGTCAAATCCGGTATGTCTGACTTTATCAGAGAATAACTCTGTGAAAGTTTTAAATATCCAAGTAATTCTGACATTGTTTTTTCGTCACATGTTGTACTTTATTTTAGTGGTAAAAGTAGACTGATACAATTTGCGGAAATTAATAAAAAAATAGAAAAATGGAAGAAATTTTTTAAAAATTACCATTTTCCCCTATTTTTAACTGCAATATGTCACATATGTACATACAAACTGTACAATTTTTTTAATTAAATATTTATTTCTATCTCTTTACTCTATTTTGGCAGCACTTTTGAAAAAATAAAATACATTTTCAGCAATTTAGAGGACTTACAAATTGAATAATAATTTTATAAATTTTGAAGTACATTTTGTTTTCCTGCACCAAGCCTGGTTTTCAGAGGCTCACAGGTCTCAGAGTGATGGAAACCCCACAAATGACCCCATTTTGAAAACTAGACCCCTTAAGGTATTTACCTAGGGGTATAGTAACTATTTTGACCCCACAGTTTTTTGCTAAATTTAATACATAGCAGGTGAAAAAAAAAAAATATGTTACTTTTTTTCATAAAAGTATCAGTTTGAAGACCAATTTCTTTGTAAAGCGAACATGAGAATGAAGAAACACACCACAAAATCTATCACCCTGTTTCTCCTGTTTTCAAAAATACCCAGATTGTGGCCCTAATGCGCTGCCTGGACACACGGCAGGACCAAAAAGGAAGGGAGCACCCGGAGGCTTTCAGGACTCATATTTTGCTTGAAAATGTTTTAGGCCCCACTGTACATTTGGACAGGCTTTGAGCTGCCAGAACGATAGAAACTCCCCATAAACGACCCCATTTAGAAAACTAGACCCCATAAGGTATTTATTTAGGGGTATAGTAAGTATTTTGACATCACAGTTTTTTGCTAAATTTAATGCATAACTGGTGAAAAAAATATTTATTTCACTTTTTTCATAAAAGAATCAGTTTGAAGACTGATTTCTTTCTAAAGCGAACATGAGAATGAAGAAACACACCACAAAATCTATCACCCTGTTTCTCCTGTTTTCAAAAATACCCACATTGTGGCCCTAATGCGCTGCCTGGACACACGGCAGGGCCCAAAATGAAGGGAGCACCCGGAGGCTTTCAGGACTCATATTTTGCTTGAAAATGTTTTAGGCCCCACTGTACATTTGGAGAGGCTTTGAGCTGCCAGAACGATAGAAATTCCCCATAAACGACCCCATTTCGAAAACTAGACCCCATAACGTAATTATTTAGGTGTATAGTAATTATTTTGATCCCACAGTTCTTTGCTAAATTTAATGCATATCAGGTGAAAAAAAAAATAATTTAACTTTTTTCATAAAAGTATTTGTTTGAAGACCAATTTCTTTGTAAAGCGAACATGAAAATGAAGAAACACACCCCAAAATCTATCACCCTCTTTCTCCTGTTTTCAAAAATACCCACATTGTGGCCCTAATGCGTTGTTTGGACACACGGCAGGGCCCCAAAGGAAGGGAGCACCCGGAGGCTTTCAGGACTCATATTTTGCTTGAAAATGTTTTAGGCCCCACTGTACATTTGGAGAGGCTTTGAGTTGCCAGAACGATAGAAACTCCCCATAAACGACCCCATTTCGAAAACTAGACCCCTTAAGGTATTTATCTAGGGGTATAGTTAGCATTTTGACCACACAGGTTTTTCGCTAAATAAATTGGAATTAGTCTGTAAAAATTAAAATGTACTTTTTTTCTGAAATAACATAGAAATTTTTATTATTTACAAGGAATAACGAAGAAAATGCACCCCAACATTTGTAAAGCAATGTCTCCCGATTACGACAATACCACATATGTGGTAATAAACTGCTGTTTTGACCCACAGCAGGGCTCAGAAGGGAAGGAGCGCCATTTGGATTTATGATTTTGCTGGAATGGTTTTCGGTGCCATGTCGCATTGGAGGGACCAAAACAGTGGAAACCCACCAAAAGTGACCCCATTTTGGAAAAACCTTCATGGAATTTTTCTAGGGGTATAGTGAGCATTTACACCCCACGGGTCTTTTGCAGAGTTTATTAGAATTAGGGCGCGAAAATTAATATCAAAATTATTTCCACTAAAATGTTGCATTTTCTCATTTTCACAAGGGATAAAGGAGGAAAAAAACAACCATTTTTTATAAAGCAATTTGTCCTGAGTACAGAAATACCCCACATGTGGTCATACATTTTTTCATTAGAAATGAATTAACCCTTTCAGGACTGATCCATTTTTTACTTTCATATTTTAGATTTTCACTCCCCGCTTTCCAAGAGCCATAACTTTTTTATTTTTCCATCAATAGAGCAGTGGGAGGGCTTATTTCTTGCGGGAGGAGCTGCAGTTTTTATTGGTACCATTTTTTGGTACATAAAAAGTGATTCAAAAGTTGAATTACATTTTTTTTTAGAGCGAAGGTGACAAAAAAAAAAAAACAGCGATTTTGGCGGTTTCAATTATTACATTTTTTTAAGGTGTGCACTGTGCAAATTAAATAATGGTATATTGTAATAGTTCGGACTTTTACGGACGTAGCGATACCAATTTTGTTCATTTTTTTACATTACTTTAGAAGAAAAATGCGAAAAGGTGTTTTGTTTTTTTAACTTTGAAAAAAAAATTCTCACTACTAATAACTATAATTCTTCTACACATTTTATTAATCAATCCCCTTAGGGGACTTGATCCAGCGATCATTGGATCACTGGTACAATACACTGCAATACTAATGTATTGCAGTATATTGTTATTCTTACAGGCTTCTGTAACAGAGCGATCGCTGTACCTCTCAGTTAGTACCGAGGGGGCCTGCTGTAATACACAGCCGACACCCGCAGCGTATGGAGCGGGCACAGCACGTGAGCCGGCTCCATACATCAACCGCCGCACCATGATGGGCAATTAAGTCATAGTGCGCAAAGGGGTTAATGCGCAGCGGATGGTTCAAAGTGAAAATTGCAATTTTCCACTGATACGCCATTTTAGTGCATAATATGTTGTGCCCAGTTTGTGCCACAGAAGACAAATACCTCATAAAACGTTAATCTGGTTGTCTCGGGTATGGCGACGCCATATGTGTGGGCGCAAACTGCTGCTTGGGCACGCTGCAGGGCTCAGAAGGGAGGGAACGCCATTTTGCTTTTGGAGCGCAGATTTTGCTTGGTAGTTTTTCTGTTTTGGGTTTTGCTGGTATTTCAGTTTATAATTTGGGGGTATGTGTAATCTGTGCAGAGTACATCAGGGCATAATAAGAGGGTATAATAATGGGGTAAATAAATAATATTTCATAGATATGTGCCCGGTGTCGCACTGATAAATGGCGCCCGATCTTATCCACTTTTGGACACTCTGCACATTTTGCATCGCCATATTCTGAAAGCCAGAACTTTTTTATTTTTTCACCACCTTAGCCCTGTGAGGGCTTATTTGTTGCGGGACAATCTGTCGTTTTCATTGGTACCATTTTGGGGTACATGCAATTTTTTTTTTTGATCACTTTTTATTCAATTTTTTTGCAATCCTGAGCAAAAAACAGAAATTCTGACACCGTTTTTTAGGTTTTCTTTTTGCGGCGCTCACCGTACGCTATAAATGACATTTTTACTTTATTCTGCGGGTTGGTACGATTACAGCGATACCAGATGTATATAGGTTTGGTCCTTTTTTTTAGCGTTTGCACAATAAAATGACTTATTTATAAAAAAAAAAATTCTGTGTCACCATATTCTGAGAGCCATAATTTTTTTTATTTTTTAGTCAAAAAAGCTGTGTAAGGGCTTGTTTTTTGCGGGACGGATTGAAGTTTTTATTGGTACTATTTTTGGGTACATGTGACTTTTTGATCACTTTTTATTCTTTATTAAGGGAGCGGTGGTGACCAAAAAAATTGTGATTCTGTCGTAGTTTTTTATTGATTTTTTTGGGGTGTTCATTGTGCGGGAAAAATGACATTACAGTTTTATAGTTGGGGTCGTTACGAACGCGGTGATACCAAATATGTGTACTTTTTTAACATGTTCATTTTTTTTCTATAATAAAAGTCTTATTATAGGGGAAAAAAGCATTTAGTGTTTATAGAACTTACAACTTTTATTTTTACACTTTTTTGAAAACATTTTTATTACTTTTTTTTACT
The DNA here is from genome assembly GCF_050947455.1 of Rhinoderma darwinii. Taxonomy (NCBI): domain Eukaryota; kingdom Metazoa; phylum Chordata; class Amphibia; order Anura; family Rhinodermatidae; genus Rhinoderma; species Rhinoderma darwinii. Next base: position 637,903,472 of record NC_134687.1, on the reverse strand, counting down.
TTTTTCACTTGTCCCACTAGGGGACATTTAGACTTGCAGCTCTGATCGCTGCTAGAGTACATTACACTACACACGTAGTGTAATGTACGCCTAACTGTCATTGTGACGTAACTGTCACTCTGACAGGAAGCCTCGGAGGAACGGCCGGAGGCTGCTCCTCCGAGGCTTCCGTACATGGCAACCCGGAGGTCATTGTCTGACCTCCGATTGCCGTGACAAGCATCGGTAGCCCCCACGATCACTTTGTGGGGGCTGCCGATGTGCTTCAAACCACTTAAATGCGGCGACGGCAATCCGTCGCCGCACTTAAGGGGTTAATTGCCGAAAGCAGCGGTGATGGTCCGCTGTCCGGCGAAACTGATGTCTCAGCTGTCTAGGACAGCTGTCAGCGCGCGTCTGTCACTCTGTGTTTACACAGAGTGACAGTTTGAAATGCTGACGAAAATGAACGTCATGGTGCGGGAACTAGCACCCGACCATGACGTTCATTTTCGTCCTTGGTCGTGAAAGGGTTAAACCCACTACACATCATTTTGCTCTGTTTACATATGTTGAAGTATTTTTACTTCCCTATGTCATTTGTTGGCATTTTATGTAATATTTATGAACTATGTATTATTAATGCATTATTATTATTATCATCAATTTATTATTTTTATTCATTAATTGTAAATTTTTTTCATTCTCTGTTTCATTCCTAAATTGTATTTAATTTATTCTGCCATATTTTGTAACTTATCAGCCTTTTACAACATCCTTGCGACTGTTTTATTCATCTATTTATTCCTTTTTTAATATTTGTTCTTATCTATTTACATGGTATCTGTCACTCCCCTATATGTCCTTGCTCACTCACCCATCCTTTTCCCGTCCCTCCAACTCTTTTCTCCTTCTGGAGATCTTGTTCTGTTTACCTCGTTATGCTCTTTTTCTCTTTTTGGCCCTCTGCGGCCTCCGTCTCTGCTCCGTTGCCATAACTACAGGGAACTCTTTCGTGCCGTTCGCTAACAGCTTGATTTATCCCTCCACTGCCTGCGCTTCTCCTGCGGACGCAACCAGGACACACGTAGATATTACAGAGTTATTTTAACTGTTTAGTGTTTCTCCTGCTGTCTTTTAAATGTGCTCCTCTGCTTTATTGTTTTCACAGCGCACAATGTAATATTGTGTATCCCGTTTTATTTTGACTTCACATTGTTCTGACATTTTACATGCATCAACAGAATGATGCAGTGTTAATTGCAGGATCACTTAGTGATGTTGTTTGTTGTTGTTTTTTGGCTGGATTGCGAGTCCTGCATTTAACATCTGTTTATATGACGTCACTGACAGCTCTCTCCATGAGCTTTGCTTTTGCGTTTTTTTCAGGCTGCTGTGGATTTTTTAATCATGTTTGGCTTATTACTTAAGATGTCTCTTTGCACTGTTTGTTCTACCTTGGCCTGACGAAGACACATGTCCTGTGTTGAAACGCGTTGCCTATATTTAATAAATCAAGGAATTTACCATTGCTAACCGTTTACTTACTAGTAGCGCTCCCCTGTATATCCATACATTTTTTCCAATTCTACTATTGTTCTAGTTGGTGGGCGTCATTGTGACGTTCGATACACTGATGGGTTTCGGGCTCCACATGACGTCTATGGTGTGGGTGGGGCTAGCCCTATAAGGCTCTTGAGTTTCTCCGGCGCGCGCTAGACCAGTTACCAGTGTCTCAGTGCACGCCGGAGAATACAAAATAAACAGCATAATATGTGCTGACCGGCAGTCGTTAAATAATCAAAGCAATTTAAAACCCCTGAGGACGCTCCAGTGTATTTACAGGGGCGCAGAAACGCGTTGGTACGTTTGCTTATGTGTGGTTTACAGACCATTGTTATAATTGGTAGGGTCCTCTGTGAATGTCTAAAGTGTTGCACGTTTGTTATCAGTGCATATAGGACATCTCAATGAGGCTTGGTGATTTTGTATCGTTATAGCAAATGGACTAGTAGTGTGAATCACTACACCTGTCTAGTGTTGTATCGATATAAAAGTCTACCAGATGTTACTTTTTTATCTTAGACACTTTATCAGGGATCTTTGATCAGTTTTGCCAACGCCTATACTCAGATTGTTGGGCATTAGTGCCCTATTTTTTAGAATTATACCAATAAAATATTTTTAAACGTTTATTTAGGCAGGACTTCATATTTAACAATTTAAACGTACACTACCTACACTGATTGTTTGGAATTTATTTATTTATTTATTTAGAGCTAAGGTGACCAAAAAACGGTTTAAAATTCTTTATTTCTTACGGCGTTCATTATGCGCTAAAAATTAGTTTTACTTTATTCTGCGGGTCGATACGATTGCGGCGATACCATATGTATATAGTTTTTTTTGTTTGGCAGCGTTTGCACAATAAAATTAATTGTTTATAAAATAATTTATTTTCTGTCTCACCATATTCTGAGAGCCATAACTTTTTATTTTTTGTCAAAAAAGCTGTGTACAGGCTTTTTTCCTTTGTGGGACAGGTTGCAGTTTTTTTTGTATTATTTGGGGGTACATGCGACTTTTTGATCACTTTTTATTCTATATTTTAGGAGGGGTGGTGACCAAAAAATAGTGATTCTGGCATTGTTTTTCGTTTATTTTTTTTGCGGCGCTCACCGTGCAGGGAAAATAACTTTATAGTTTTGGTTGCTACGAACACGGTGATACCAAATATGTGTACTATTTTTTAACGTTTTCATTTTTTTTTCTATAATAAGAGACTTATTATAGGAAAAAAAATATTTCAATTTTACACTTTTGTAAAACATTTTATTAACTTTTTAAACATTTTTTTTTACTTTTTACACTTTCTGTTTTTTACCTGCAGCTCCTGATAGGCTTTCGTACATGGCAGACACCGAGGTGATTACTTGGCCTCCGGTGGCCATGCTAGCCATCTGCAAACCCTACAATTTCATTGTGAGGTCTGCCGATGTGCTAGAAACCCCTAAAATGCGGCAAATGCAATAGATTGCCGGATTTAAGGGGTTAATTGCCACAATCAGCGGAAATGAGCCGCTGATCGGCAACAATGGAGTGTCAGCTGTCAGGGACAGCTGGCCCCCGGTTCCTGGTGCAACGGTAACCACGCAGTAACTGTACGTCCTTGTGCGCTAAGACACTGGCCACCAGGACATACAGTTGCGTCGTGGTGCACCTAGGGGTTAACCATGTAAAACATTTAAAAAGGGAAGTGCTGCAGAAAATAGATCTCAGGCCAGGAATACTGCAGTCCATGATTAGATGTTACCCCTAATGACTGTGTGATGTGTAAACATAAGTCAGCTCAATAAAAATGACATTTAGTTTGATGCTTTAAACCTCACTGACTGAGGGAAATGACACGAAATCTGTAACTTGTGTGGGGATAAGAGCAGCTGGCAGCTCCGAGTGCTCCGAGACAGCTAACAAAAATTGTTGACGCAGAGCCTATAAGGCGCAATAAAAGTTTTTTTTTAAAGGGGTTGCATTGATGAAAGCCACTGGACGGGACATAATCTGGTCTTGTTAAATCACTCCAGGGATGTGCTTCCAACCAACATATCCTTCATATATGTGGGTTTAAAGCATATAAGTGGTTGCCACCCAGGGGACCAGGAGTATGTACCTTAGCCAGACTACAACCAGCTACTTAGATAGAGATATATTATGTTTAAACTTGTAATATGTTTGATTTCAAAAGTATCAGCAGTTATGAAAACAGCACAGGATATTAAAGTGATTGTGGTTCCGATCACCCACCACCCTAGGAACCGAGGAGTAAGGAAACATTCAGAGCCACCTGTTTATGTGACACTGAATGCTTCCATACCTGATAAAGTTATCTGTCAAGCCGTAGCATGACACAAAGGTGGATGGAATTGTCCTAATTGTGAAACCTGTAATTCCCTAAATCTTCAGGTGTGTACAGTATGTAACGCTGTACACGCACCTATTGCTAGACATGTATACTGAGTACCCATCTAAAGGTGAATGGCACACGGTGTGCCCTGATTCAGGGGAGCTCATCAGAACGTAGCCATTGGGTGTGTATTCTAATATGTGGCTCAGAAAATGTATGTTCAAAAGAAAGGAATTGTCAAAAATATTTTAATATCTTTATATGTGTGAAGCTAAATTGCTCTACATGGACAGACAGTTTTAGCTGTAAAACAGCCGACAGAGGGAGATGGGCTATTCTATTCTAAGCCTTATGGTGTATGACTGCATTCAGCTGTTACAAAGGCAAAACTTGATGACATTGTATTTCTTTTGACTAAATATACATAATAAGATGAGCTTGGGATTCTGTATGTTACCATATGTGGAATGTATATGTATGCAATTATGAGGGGAACGCCTACTCTCATTGTATTATAAATAAAGATGCATCTGCCCCTCCCAGGGGCAGAGACTGTTGTTGGACACCGACGCTGCGTGTCATGGTCTCTCTCTGGCCGGCCTCTCTCAAATACACCATTGAGAGAGCATTCATTCATTTGGAACTCATAGACAAATGCAGATAATGTCCAAAGTTAACGGACAAAGTAAATTCTGCAGCGACAATATATATATATATATATATATATATATATATACACACACACACACACACACACACACACACACACACACACACATACATATACACACATAAACATACATATACACACATACATATACACACATACATATATATACACACACATATACATACATATACACACATATCTATACATATACATATATACACACACATATACATACATATACACACACATACATATACACACACATATACACACATACATATATATACACATACACTACCGTTCAAAAGTTTGGGGTCACCCAGACAATTGTGTTTTCCATGAAAGGTCACACTTATATTTATCAAATGAGTTGCAAAATGACTAGAAAATATAGTCAAGACATTGACAAGGTTAGAAATAATGATGTTTATTTGAAATAATAATTTTCTCCTTCAAACTTTGCTTTCGTCAAAGAATGCTCCATTTGCAGCAATTACAGCATTGCAGAGCTTTGGCATTCTAGCTGTTAATTTCCTGAGGCAATCAGGAGAAATTTCACCCCATGCTTCCAGAAGCCCCTCCCACAAGTTGGATTGGCTTGATGGGCACTTCTTGCATACCATACGGTCAAGCTGCTCCCACAACAGCTCTATGGGGTTGAGATCTGGTGACTGCGCTGGCCACCACATTACAGATAGAATACCAGCTGCCCGCTTCTTCCCTAAATAGTTCTTGCATCATTTGGAGGTGTGCTTTGGGTCATTGTCCTGTTGTAGGATGAAATTGGCTCCAATCAAGCGCTGTCCACAGGGTATGGCATGGCGTTGCAAAATGGAGCGATAGCCTTCCTTATTCAAAATCCCTTTTACCATGTACAAATCTTCCACTTTACCAGCCCCAAAGCAACCCCAGACCATCACATTACCTCCACCATGCTTGACAGATGCCGTCAGGCACTCTTCCAGCATCTTTTCAGTTGTTCTGCATCTCACAAATGTTCTTGTGTGTGATTCAAACACCTCAAACTTCGATTCGTCTGTCCGTAACACTTTTTTCCAATTTTCCTCTGTCCAATGTCTGTGTGCTTTTGCCCATATTAATCTTTTCCTTTTATTAGCCAGTCTCAGATATGGCTTTTTCTTTGCCACTCTGCCCTGAAGGCCAGCATCCCGGAGTCGCCTCTTCACTGTAGACGTTGACACTTGCGTTTTGCAGGTACTATTTAATGAAGCTGCCAGTTGAGGACCTGTGAGGCGTCTATTTCTCAAACTAGAGATTCTAATGTACTTGTCTTGTTGCTCAGTTGTGCAGAGGGGCCTCCCACTTCTCTTTCTACTCTGGTTAGAGCCTGTTTGTGCTGTCCTCTGAAGGGAGTAGTACACACCGTTGTAGGAAATCTTCAGTTTCTTGGCAATTTCTCGCATGTAATAGCCGTCATTTCTAAGAACAAGAATAGACTGTCGAGTTTCACATGAAAGCTCTCTTTTTCTAACCATTTTGAGAGTTTAATCGAACCCACAAATGTAATGCTCCAGATTCTCAGCTAGCTCAAAGGAAGGTCAGTTTTATAGCTCCTCTAAACAGCAAAACTGTTTACAGCGGTGCTAACATAATTGCACAAGGGTTTTCAAGTGTTTTCTAATCATCCATTAGCCTTCTAACACAGTTAGCAAACACAATGTACCATTAGAACACTGGAGTGATGGTTGCTGGAAATGGGCCTCTATACAGCTATGTAGATATTGCATTAAAAACAAGACGTTTACAGCTAGAATAGTCATTTAGCACATTAACAATGTATAGAGTCTATTTCTGATTAATTTAATGTTATCTTCATTGAAAAAAACTGTGCTTTTCTTTCAAATATAAGGAAACTTCTAAGTGACCCTAAACTTTTGAACGGTAGTGTATATATACACACATATACATACATACATATACACATACATATATACACACATACATATACACACATAAATACATATACACACATATACCTACATATACATCTACAAACATATAAACACACAAAAAGCAAAGGATTGGAGCAGCACTGTGATTTCACGCCTAGCAAGGCCGGTGCTATGCTTCAAACAAAGGAGTGACCTCTCCTTGTATGATACACGTCAAAAAGAGAGAAAGCGAAGCAGCACTCAAAATAATTGGGTTTATTTATCCAACATCCACTACAATGTTTCACCTTCTCTATGAAGGCATTTTCAAGCAATGTGTGTTTAAGAATACTTGGGTATATATAAGGGGCAAAGCCCAGACAAGCAGTGTTACAAATCAATACATAATTATAAAACAATATCCAGTTATACAAACATTATATAATGCATAGTGACCGGTGAAAAAAATATCTATAGTGTTTATACGAGTTATAACATGATGCAATAATTATATAGTCGATGCAGCATAAATAACATATATAATTCAAGGTTTACTGTTAATTGAACATACACAGTGAAATTTATTAAAAACAAAACAGCTGCCACTCACCAATCTACAAAGAAGAATCATAATGATAGGACTCATATGTGTTACACGTTTCCAACTATCGGCGTTCTAAATGTCAAACAGCGCACGCCCACTGGTGACTCACCAATTGGGTCAGAATAGACATGTGATCAATGGTCACCAGGACAACACAGAACAATAGAGCCAAGAATATCTCGCAAGAGTCATCAATACAGATACACTCAGCAGCATATGTGCGTCATCCATTTACAAATGCACTAACATCTTGAAAGAAGGAATGGTAAGTCAAAATATAAAGTTAGTTAATCTAATGAGGAGGATCATTGCATGAAAAAGCTAAAAGGCTTAACCTTCAGTAATCTGTATACTGCCACAAAAAGGGTAAAAACAGTCCGTCCGCCCATAATAGGCGAACAACGTCACACATTATATTCACTCAGGGTACAGCGTAATAGGCTTTCCGTTCCTAGGTACGAGTCATATCTCCCATTATCCATGAGGGAGTATCTCGTGCCAGGTATCCACTACATCATCAAGTGGATATATCATCCACAAAAAGACCATAGTACGTACCATATCTCAAGCTAGTATAGACATAACCGAACCCTATTGTGAGTGTAAACAAGATCGAGTATAATTTAATGGCAAACCGATCCCCCTCATTGAGATCAACAAGTAAATTCAAGAAAGAACAGCATTAGTATTCAATTGGCATTGTTGTATCATGAGTCAAAGTGTTCCATTGAAACACCAAGTATGGTTCAAAATTATTTTTATTCATGAATCTCATATTAATAGAACAATACATGTAAAGAACACGTGTATATATATAAAAAAAAAAAAAAAAAAAGTCAACAGTAACATATCCAAAGCTTCTTAATTCAGATCATGAGAATCCAGTCATAATAGCATAATCTCCATCTAAAAAGAGAAAAAGGAGAATGCCACAATACAGTCACCTAGACAGATAATCCAAGGCTAACACACATAATATTCCATTAACCAATTCTCAATTATATCAACAGGATTCAGGAGGGAGAAGCCAGGCAAGGGGAATAAATTTAGATATATCGTACTGAGTAAAGGACCCAATCATATAATAGATGAAGGGATAGAGCGAGAGTTTAATTCTATTGGTTCTACCTATAGACATTGAGTGGATAGTCCACATTGAGACCATGTGTGTGTAAAGAGTTAAGTTTGGTAATCCATTGTAGTTCACGCTGTATTAAAGTCAGTTCCCTATAACCTCCCCGCTTCAGTGGGGGAACCCCATCAATGATGGTAAATTTAAGCTGCTGGAGTAGATGTCCAGCCTCAACGAAGTTTCATGTTACAGGTAACTCCACTTTTTTCGTCCGTATACTAGACTTATGATTGTTTAATCTTAAGCGACATTCTGTCGTCGTTTCGCCTACATAGATCAAATTACACGGACACTGCAATATATATATCACAAAGTCACTTTTGCACGTGTAAAAGGAATTGATATTAAAAGATTTGTGTGTCTTCGGATGTATGTAAGTATCAACCCTAATCATTAGAGGACAATTGTCGCAGGAAAGGCAAGGAAAACATCCCGTTCGTGTCCTGCAAGACTGTTCATTGTTTACATTAACAACATCTGTTTTTAACAATTTGTCTCTTAAGTTGCAAGATCTCCTGTATAAAAATAAAGTAGGAGAACAAAATTCTGCTATTTTGTCACAGTAATTACCCAAAATATGCCAGTGTTTTTTTAATAATTCCTGCAACATTAGAACTTCCTGTATTAAAAGTGGACACCATCAGAAGTCTTTTATCTTTGGCCACTCTATTTTTACTTTGACTTAACTCCTCTCTCTTCAATCGTTGTACTCTATCCAAATGATTTTTAATAATCCTTTTTGGGTAACTCCTATTCAGAAATGTTTTTGTCATTTCATTCAGTCTGTTATCAAGATCACTTGGGTCATCCACTATCCTCTTTACCCTAAGCAATTGGCTAAAGGGTAGGGACCTAATCATCCCACTTGGGTGATGACTGTCAAAACTAAGCAATGTGTTACAATCAGTTGGTTTTACACGTAAGGGTATGTTCACACGGCCTATTTACGGACGTAATTCGGGCGTTTTTGCCCCGAATTACGTCTGAAAATAGCGCCTCAATAGCGCTGACAAACATCTGCCCATTGAAAGCAATGGGCAGACGTTTGTCTGTTCACACGAGGCGTAAATTTACGCGCCGCTGTCAAATGACGGCGCGTAAATAGACGCCCGCGTCAAAGAAGTGACCTGTCACTTCTTTGGCCGTAATTGGAGCCGCTATTCATTGACTCCAATGAATAGAAGCGCTAATTACGGCCGTAATTGACGCGGCGTTCAAGCGCCTGCACATGCCGGTACGGCTGAAATTACGGGGATGTTTTCAGGCTGAAACATCCCCGTAATTTCAGCCGTAACGGACCCCCGCCGTGTGAACATACCCTTAGGGTATGTTCACACGGCCAAATTTCAGACGTATACGAGGCGTATTATGCCTCGTTTTACGTCTGAAAATATGGCTACAATACGTCGGCAAACATCTGCCCATTCATTTGAATGGGTTTGCCGACGTACTGTGCAGACGACCTGTTATTTACGCGTCGTCGTTTGACAGCTGTCAAACGACGACTCGTAAAAATACAGCCTCGTCAAAAGAAGTGCAGGACACTTCTTTCAGACGTTTTTGGAGCTGTTTTCTCATAGACTCCAATGAAAACAGCTCCAAAAACGAGTTGGTAAAAAAATGAGTTGGTAAAAATGCGAGTTGGTAAAAAACGTCTGAAAAGCAGGGTCTGTTTTCCCTTGAAAACAGCTCTGGATTTTCAGACGTTTTGGTTGACTACGTGTGAACATACCCTAAGTCAGTATTTAGTCTACCATTCTGTATAAAGACCATAGTATTCAAAAATGTTAAGTTGGTATCCGAAACCATTTTTGTAAATTTTATATCAGGGTCTATATTGTTAAGAACTTCAAAAAATTGATCTAAACCTAGTATATCCCCAGTCCAAATGAGGATGACGTCGTCGATGTATCTCCACCACCTCAGCACAGAGCTGAAGTGGTGAGTTACATAGACTGACATGCCCTCAAGGTCCGCTATGACTATGTTGGCATATGTGGGTGCCACATTCGACCACAATGCGGTACCTCTTAGTTGCAAAAATAATTAGTCATTAAATAAGAAGTAATTGCATGTTAACACAATTTCCAATAGTCCCATAAGAAAATGTTGACATTCGGGTGAAAAGTCAGTCAGATCTAATGCCCTATAAACAATATTCATTATATGTTCATGGTTAAGTGACGTGTAAAGACTGATCACGTCAAATGAGACCAATTATACCCCTGTAGGAATGGAGACTCCACTCATCTTGGACAAAAGTCTGAGGTGTCTCTAATGTAGGACTTAGCTAAGGTAGCAAACCTCCTAAAGACTTTATCTAAGAAGATCGCCATCTGACATAATAAGGAGTCCCTGACCGAGACTATAGGTCCACCAGGGGGTGAGGTTAAACTTTTATGTACTTTAGGTAGACAATACAACATAGGTGTAAACGGAAATGTAATAATAAGAAATTTATGTAAATCTGCATCTATCACATCATTAGCAAAAGCACTGTTTATTAGAATTCGCATACGTTTCTCTATGTCTCTTCTGGGATCCAGAGTCATCCTTCTATAAACATCTACATCCCCAAGTTGTCTATAAACTTCCTGCAAATATGTTGTTCGGTCCATAATGACGACCGCACCTCCTTTATCAGCAGGTTTGATACCTAGGTCGTCGTTATGGACCAAACCATCAAGGGCCCTTTTCTCTCCAAGTGTTAAATTATGTTGTGTTTGTATTTTTAAATTGGTTAAACATTCATTCTTGAACTTCTCAACATCTTTTAATACAGACAGAATAAATGTATCAACCACCTGCATACATGTAGGTGGCTGAAAATTACTTTCGTTAAATAAGTCCCATTCCTTGAGACACAATCCTTGACATTTTATTGTATCCTTCCGTCCAGTAATTAACCCCTGCTGAGAAAACCACGCTTTTAAGCGTACCGATCTAAAAAAAAATATTTAGGTCAACATCCAAACGTAACCAATTAATGTTGGTAACCGGACAGGATGATAGGCCTTTACTTAACACAGACAATTCCATGGATGACAAACAATGTGTAGAGATATTTACCACTGATTTACATTTGGAGGCGTCTTCCTCCCCGTTTGTGATGTCAATTTCGGATGTTTCATACTTCTTGTTCTTGAACCATCGGTTGTAATGTCTTCCTCCCCTCCTTGTACAATGTTGTTGTCCCCTGGGTTTTATTGAGGCACACCTAAAAAAATCTTCATTAGTTGAACGTCCAGCTTTATTTTGTAGGCATCCTTATTTGTATGTCCCTGCGTATAGGTTTCTTTTGTGATATTTGTTGTTGCTCCTGGTTCCAACTATAGACCCTTCCCTTAGCATAGTCATCCCTGCCACGAAACCATTTATGTCGCTTGATCTCTTCCTGCTCTTGTTGAAATCTATGAAGGATAGAGTGAAATCTTTCCACATATGTTGTAAATTCATCATCAGCCATTAGTGTTCGCAATTTCTCCTCTGATTCTATTTTTCTTTTTTGACAATTTTCAATCTCAATCTGCAAAAACTAAATATTAAGGAAAATAACATCGAGGGCATAGTTGTTCGATAGTTCTTCTAATCTAGTACAGAAGTCAACGTTATTAGGGAATAAATTCGGTTTAAGATGTGAGCTCAATCAACTAGGTATAATTTGATGTCTATAATATTCTCCCAATAGTGAAAGATGTAGTTTTAAACTGATATTCCTCCTGGATTCATACGCGAAACTGCATTTGATATCCATCTTTGCTGGGACACCCGAGAATGCCTCATCTCCCAGAGAACCTCCCAAGATCCTGTTCACATCGTCAGTGGTATAGAAAAAGATGTTGGATGAAATGTTCAATGTCTCTACGGACTCCATATTACTCACATGCTCGACCTCCAGGTCAAATGGTATACGAAAAAAAGCAAAGGATTGGAGCAGCACTGTGAAGCTGGGTTCACACAACCTCTTTTCAGACGTAATGGAGGCGTTTTACGCCTCGAATTACGCCTGAAAAGACTGCTCCAATACGTCGGCAAACATCTGCCCATTACTTTCAATGGGTTTACGACGACCTGTCATTTTACGCGTCGCTGTCAAAAGACGGCGCGTAAAAAAGACGGCTCGTCAAAAGAAGTGCAGGACACTTCTTGGGACGTAATTGGAGCCGTTTTTCATTGACTCCATTGAAAAACAGCTCCAATTACGTCTGTAATGGACAACGCGAAAAACACCTGCACGTGCAAAAACGTCTGAAATTCAGGAGCTGTTTTCACCTGAAAACAGCTCCGTAATTTCAGACGTATTTTACGTTTGCGTGTGAACATACCCTGATTTCACGCCTAGCAAGGCCGGTGCTATGGTTCAAACAAAGGAGTGACCTCTCTTTGTATGATACACTTTAAAAAGAAAAATAATTGGGTTTATTTATCCAACAGCCACTACAATGTTTCACCTTCTCTATGAAGGCATTTTCAAGCAATGTGTGTTTAAGAATACATGGGTATATATAAGGGGCAAAGCCCAGACAAGCAGTGTTACAAATCAATACATAATTATAAAACAATATCCAGTTATACAAACATTATATAATGCATAGTGACCGGTGAAAAAAATATCTATAGTGTTTATACGAGTTATAACATGATGCAATAATTATATAGTCGATGCAGCATAAATAACATATATAATTCAGGGTTTACTGTTAAATGAACATACACAGTGAAATTTATTAAAAACAAAACAGCTGCCACTCACCAATCTAGAAAGAAGAAACATAATGATAGGACTATTATGTGTTACACGTTTCTAGCTATCGGCGTTCTAAACGTCAAACAGCGCACGCCCACTGGTAACTCACCAATTGGGTCAGAACAGACATGGGCGTGCGCTGTTTGACGTTTAGAACGCCGATAGCTAGAAACGTGTAACACATAATAGTCCTATCATTATGTTTCTTCTTTCTAGATTGGTGAGTGGCAGCTGTTTTGTTTTTAATAAATTGCACGGTGTATGTTCAATTAACAGTAAACCCTGAATTATAAACACTATAGATATATTTTTCACCGGTCACTATGCATTATATGATGTTTGTATAACTGGATATTGTTTTATAATTATGTATTGATTTGTAACACTGATTGTCTAGGCTTTGCCCCTTATATATACCCATGTATTCTTAACCTCTTAATGACCAGCCTATTTTAGACCTTAATGACAAAGCCATTTTTTACGTTTTTCCATCGTCTCATTCAAAGAGCTATAACTTTTTTATTTTTGCGTCGACATAGCTGTATAGGGTCTTGTTTTCTGCGGGACCATTTTTAATAGCACCATTTTGGGGTATATAGAATTTATTGATTAAGTTTTATTAACTTTTTTTAAGGGGGAATAGAAAAAAAACCAGCAATTTCGCCACACTTTTTAGCGTCCTAAATTTACGCCGTTTACCGTGTGGTATAAATAACACAATAACTTTATTCAGTGTGTTGTTGCGATTGCAACGATATCAAATTTGTATGGTTTTTGTATGTTTTACTACTTTTACACAGTGAAAACACTTTTTTCAAAATTATTCGTTTTTGTGTCTCCATATTTGAAGAGCCATAACTTTTTTATTTTTTCGCCGATGCAGTTGTATGAGGGCTTTTTTTTGCAAGACGACTTGTAGTTTTTATCGGTACCACTTTGGAGTAAATGCGACTTATTGAATGGTTTTTTATTTTATTTTTTACGACGTTCACCGTGCGGGTTAAATGATGTAATAAGTTTATAGATGGGGTCGTTACGGACGCGGCGATACCAAATATGTGTAACTTTTTTACTTTATTTTGTTTTTGAATAATAAAGCAGTTTGTAAGGGGGAAAAGAGGGTTTTTCATTTTCTTTTTCACATTTTATTAAACTTTTTTTTTAACTTTTTTTACTAGTCAAACTAAGGGACTTCACTATGCGATTATCCGATCGCATTTATAATACACTGTATACTTCTGGCATGACCTAGCAGGCATTTACTACAGGCAGACCTGGGACCTTTATTAGGCCCCCGGCTGCCATCGGAGACACAGACACTCAGCGATCTTATCTCCAGGTGTCAGTGGGATGAGAGGAAGCTCCCTCCCTCTCTCCAAAACCACTCCGATGCGGCACTCGCTATTGAGCGCCGCATCTGAGGGGTTAAACGGATGAGATCGATACTAATATCGATCTCACCCGGTCGAGAAGAGATGCTCCCAGCTACCTCTGGCAGCTGAGAGCAGGGAGATTTAACGGCTCCCTGCTCGGTTTACTTATTCCGATGCAGCGACGTAAAAAGGCTATTGCATCGGAATCAAGCCCGTTAGTGGCCGCCGTAAAAACACTATGGGGCGCTCACTAACGGGTTAAACACAAATTGCTTGAAAATACCTTCATAGAGAAGGTGAAACATTGTAGTGGATGTTGGATAAATAAACCCAATTATTTTTGAGTGCTGCTTCGCTTCCTCTCTTTTTTACATATACACACATATACATACACATATATATATACACACACATATACATACATACATATACAATGAAGGAAATAAGTATTTGATCCCTTGCTGATTTTGTAAGTTCGCCCACTGTCAATGACATGAACAGTCTAGAATTTTTAGGCTAGGTTAATTTTACCAGTGAGAGATAGATTATATTAAAAAAAAACAGAAAATCACATAGTCAAAATTATATATATGTATTTGCATTGTGCACAGAGAAATAAGTATTTGATCCCTTTGGCAAACAAGACTTAATACTTGGTGGCAAAACCCTTGTTGGCAAGCACAGCAGTCAGACATTTTTTGTAGTTGATGATGAGGTTTGCACACATGTTAGATGGAATTTTGGCCCACTCCTCTTTGCAGATCATCTGTAAATCATTAAGATTTCGAGGCTGTCGCTTGGCAACTCGGATCTTCAGCTCCCTCCATAAGTTTTCGATGGGATTAAGGTCTGGAGACTGGCTAGGCCACTCCATGACCATAATGTGCTTCTTTTTGAGCCACTCCTTTGTTGCCTTGGCTGTATGTTTCGGGTCATTGTCGTGCTGGAAGACCCAGCCACGAGCCATTTTTAATGTCCTGGTGGAGGGAAGGAGGTTGTCACTCAGGATTTGTCAGTACATGGCTCCATCCATTCTCCCATTGATGCGGTGAAGTAGTCCTGTTCCCTTAGCAGAGAAACACCCCCAAAACATAATGTTTCCACCTCCATGCTTGACAGTGGGGACGGTGTTCTTTGGGTCATAGGCAGCATTTCTCTTCCTCCAAACACGGCGAGTTGAGTTAATGCCAAAGAGCTCAATTTTAGTCTCATCTGACCACAGCACCTTCTTCCAATCACTCTCAGAATCATCCAGATGTTCATTTGCAAACTTCAGACGGGCCTGTACATGTGCCCTCTTGAGCAGGGGGACCTTGCGGGAACTGCAGGATTTTAATCCATTACGGCGTAATGTGTTACCAATGGTTTTCTTGGTGACTGTGGTCCCAGCTGCCTTGAGATCATTAACAAGTTCCCCCCGTGTAGTTTTCGGCTGAGCTCTCACCTTCCTCAGGATCAAGGATACCCCACGAGGTGAGATTTTGCATGGAGCCCCAGATCTATGTCGATTGACAGTCATTTTGTATGTCTTCCATTTTCTTACTATTGCACCAACAGTTGTCTCCTTCTCACCCAGCGTCTTACTTATGGTTTTGTAGCCCATTCCAGCCTTGTGCAGGTCTATGATCTTGTCCCTGACATCCTTAGAAAGCTCTTTGGTCTTGCCCATGTTGTAGAGGTTAGAGTAAGACTGATTAATTGAGTCTGTGGACAGGAGTCTTTTATACAGGTGACCATTTAAGACAGCTGTCTTTAATGCAGGCACCAAGTTGATTTGGAGCGTGTAACTGGTCTGGAGGAGGCTGAACTCTTAATGGTTGGTAGGGGATCAAATACTTATTTCTCTGTGCACAATGCAAATAAATATATATAATTTTGACTATGTGATTTTCTGTTTTTTTTATTTTATAAAATCTATCTCTCACTGGTAAAATTAACCTAGCCTAAAAAGTCTAGACTGTTCATGTCTTTGACAGTGGGCAAACTTACAAAATCAGCAAGGGATCAAATACTTATTTCCTTCACTGTACATATACATATACACACACATACATATACACACATATACATACATATACACACATAACACATACCTCTAGTGGCTGCAGCCGCACATTGTAGATGATGGCTGTGGAGGGAGGTGAGAGATGCAGTTACCTGATGATGCCCAGAGCCTGCAGAGCGTCCGGATCGGGTGAGTGGAGCTCGGGACGAGCATGAGGGAATGGAGGGTACAGAAACCGGAGCAGAGGCCATGGAAGCAGCGAGGAACGGCGCGGCAGCCGTTACAGTACCCTCCCTTTAGGCCCCCTCTTTTTTGGCTTGCTTGGGAATCTTCGTTTAAAGTCCTTGATGAGAGCTGGGGCGTTGACATTCTCCACGGGCTCCAATGATCTCTCCTCAGGACCATAATCCTGCCAGACCACCAGGTACCACAATCTCCCCCGTGTTCTTTTGACATCAAGGATCTCTTTAATCTCAAACTCAACATCAGCCACAGGAGCAGGATGGACAGGAACTTTTTGGGAATATCGGTTGAATATTGTAGGTTTCAGCAATAAAATGTGGAAAGAATTAGAGATTTTCAGAGACTGAAGAAGGCGAAGTCTGAAAGTTACTGGATTAATCTGTACTGTTATCTCATAAGGACCCAGAAAATGAGGAGCCAGTCGTATATACCGGGTGGACAGCCAGACTTTATCCCCAGGAAAGAGCTGCGTGGTATCCTGCGTTTTTTATCCTCGTTTCTCTTGAAACTGGCTACGGCTTTGTGGATGGAGTCCTTGGCCTCCTGCCATATATGTACAAAGTCACGGTGGACCATGTTAGCAGCTGGAACCTCAGAAGGTACAGAAACTGGTAGAGGTATTCCTGGGTGCTGGCCATACACCAAGTAGAAAGTAGAAGAGAGGGTAGATTGGTTGTTGTAGGCAAATTCGGCCCATGGAAGTAGACTTGCCCAGTCGTTTTGTCGTGGAGACACAAAATTCCTGAGGAAACTTTCAAGTATTTGATTTATCTGCTCTACTTGACCATTGGATTGAGGATGGTAAGCGGAAGAGAAGTCCAGTTTGTCCTTCAGCAGTTTGCACAAGGCTCTCCAGAACTTGGATGTGAACTGTAATCCCCTGTCAGAAACAATATGTTTAGGAAGACCATGAAGGCAAAAGGGGTACAAAATGCGCCATTTTGGAAAAGCGATCCACGACTACCCAGATCACGGTACACCCAGCAGAACTTGGCATATCGGTAATGAAGTCCATGGCAATGTGTGACCAGGGAGAATCAGGTACGGGTAGAGGATACAAAAGGCCGGCAGGTCTTAAATGGGAGACTTCATTCTGAGAGCAGGTGGAGCAGGCTGAAACAAAGTCTTTAGTGTCTTGGGACATAGAAGGCCACCAGTACTGACGGATAATCAAATTGAGAGTCTTTTTGATGCCAGGGTGCCCAGAAACCCTGGAGGCATGACCCCAGCGAAGAACACAATCCCTTTGTTTAGGGGGTACGTAGGTCTTCCCTCTGGGAATGTGTACCACTTCAGCCAGGGCAGCGATCATAATGCGTTCTGGATCTAAAATGAACTGGGGACTAGGCTCTTGATCAGTGGGGTCAAAAGAGCGAGATAAAGCGTCAGCCTTGGTATTCTTTCCAGCGGGTCTGTAGTGAAGATGGAAATGAAATCTGGAGAAGAATAATGCCCAATGTGCTTGGCGAGGATTCAGGCGTTGAGCAGATCGCAGGTAAAGGAGGTTTTTATGATCTGTGTAGATGATGATAGGATGATGTGCACCCTCTAGCAAATGTCTCCATTCCTCCAGGGCCAATTTAATAGTTCTTTATGTCCAATACCATAATTTTTCTCCGCAGGTGTAAATGATTTGGAGAAAAATCCACAGGCCACATGTTTCCCTCTACAACTCTTTTGTGAAATAGCTCCAACTCCCACAGATGAAGCGGTCACGGCACAGGGTGTGGACCCACTGGGCTGTACCGCATAGCGGCGTAGAAGCTGGCCAACTAGGTACAAAACAATGTCTATAGTCCAGAACGGGTACCTGAGGCAATGTAGACAGTAGCGAGTAGGAGACACAACTTGACTTTCACAGTAGATGGCACTGTGGATGCAGTGGAAGACACAACATGACTTTCACAGTAGATACGATAGCACGGGATACAGGGTACAGGCAGCAGGAACGGGGTGACACTGGGAACTGGAAAACACTGGGAGACCATTTGCAAGACAAACTTAGGTATACAACAACGCTCAGGCAAGGATCAAGTGGGCAGAGCCCCTTTTTATAGTCCAGCAGCCATTTGGGCTAATTATTGAGTGATGACAGCTGGACGCGTACTGGCCCTTTAAGTCCTCGCGCGCGCCCTGCGGGAAACAGTCAGAGGACCCGGAAATGAGTGCCGTCGTCGCCCTGGAGGGAGATGTTACCGAGAAGACAGATGTCCATGGCCGGGGCCGTCAGAGGGTAAGTCTGAACGACGGCCCTCGGCCTTAGACGTTACAGAAGCATCGACCTCCAGAACAAAGGGTTTGGTGGAATCCGGTCTATGTAGGTCAGAAGCAGAAGAGAAGGCAATTTTAAGAGTTTGGAATGTGGCTTCAGCCTCCGTGGTCCAGTCTTTGGCATTAACCCCCTTTTTGGTCAGTGCAGGAATAGGAGCTGTCATAGAGGAGAAGTGAGGAATAAACTGGCGGTAATAATTTAGCAGGCGTTGGACCGCTTTGAGTCCTTGCGGACGAGGCCTGTTGAGAATTGAGGACAGCTTGGCTGGATCCATTTGCAGCCCCTGGTCGGAAAAGACATACCCCAGGAAAGGCAGGCTGGTTTACTAGAAGAGGCATTTCTCCAGTTTAGCAAACAGGGAGTTCTCTCGCAGACGCTGTAACACTTGGCGCACATGCACACGATGAGTCTGAATATTGGGGGAAAAGATTAAAATGTCATCTAGGTATACCACCAGACAGCTGTACAATAGATTTAAAAAAATGTCATTAACAAAGGCCTGGAAAACCGCAGGAGCATTACTGAGTCCAAAGGGCATGACGAGTTATTCAAAATGCCCATCATGAGTGTTGAACGCGGTTTTCAATTTGTCTCCTTCGCGGATACGAATCAGGTTATAAGCTCCACAAAGGTCTAGTTTGGTGAAAATTCTCGCCCCCTGTAAGCGGTCAAAGAGTTCAGAGATCAACGGTAATGGGTACTTGTTTTTTAACGTGATATTATTCAACCCACAGTAATCAATGCAAGGATGCAGGGAGCCATCTTTTTTCCCCACAAAGGAAAACCCTGCGCCAGCAGGAGAGGAGGACTTACGGATGAATACTCTCTCCAGATTCTCTTGGTTATACTGAGACATGGCCTCCGTCTCGAGAAAGGACAAAGGGTAGACTCTACTTCTGGAAGGCGTGGCGTTGGGGACCAGGTCTATGGCACAGTCGTATGGCCTGTGAGGAGGCAGCGATTCAGCTTGTTGTTTACAGAAAACATCAGAAGCGCTTTTGTATGGAGTAGGAAGTCCTGCTGAGTTAGGTTCTGTAGGCTGAGGCATGGATGGGCGAATAGGTTGTAGACAATGTTGGTGACAGAAGTCACTCCAGCGGGTAATTTGACCTCCAGTCCAGTTAATAACAGAAGAGTGCTTCTGCAACCACGGTAGACCTAGAAGCAAAGGGTTCAAAGAGTTCTTTAAAACGTAGAAGGAGATACGTTACTGGTGCAGCGCCCCTGTTAACATGAAAATGGGCTCGGTGACAAGATAGATAGTCTCCTGTAGAAGCCTCCCATCCACAGAAGCAATGGACAAAGGTTTGGTTTGTTTTTGAACTGGAATTTGGTAGCGATTTACCAAGGAATGGCACAGGAAATTCCCAGCGGATAGAGAATCTAGAAAGGCTTGAACGCAGAAAGTGGTTCCTGCAAAGGACAGTTTTGCTGGTATGGTCATCTTTTGAGAGGGTGGTACTCCACCTAGGGTAGCCTGTCCTACTTGCCCTAGACATTGGAGTTTTCCGGCCTCACTGGACAGTCCCTGAGGAAGTGCGTTTTACCACCAGAATATAAACATAAATTCAACTTGCGTCTATTCTGGCGTTCCTCAGGTGTGAGTCTTGTTCTCTCCTCCTGCATGGGTTCATCCGACCGAGAGGAAGATGAGGCAAGAAGAAGCCTTTGGAAGGTTGGTGCCAACCGTGATGTCCGATTGCCCCGAGCAGATTCTTGTTGTCTTTTTGCGGAAACGTATATCTATGCGATTGGCAAGAGTGATCAAGTTATCCAAGGATGGTGGAAGGTCTCGGCCAGCAAGTTCTGGAGTTCTGTAGCCAGGGCGCAAATTTGAATGGTGTATTGGCCTACAGTGGAGGTTCCTTGCCGGAGCTTGAGAAGAGAGGAAGCTGTTGAAGACGCTCGACCCAGTTCTTCAAACACCTTTTTAAATGTGGAAAGTTCTGAATATCATACATTATGGGGTAGTTTCTCTCCCACAAGGGCGATGCCCACGCCAACGCTTCGCCAGAAAGCAGGGACAGGATATAGGCCACCTTAGCCCTTTCTGAGGAAAAATGATGTGCCATGACCTCAAAATGGATGGGGCATTGATTAACAAATCCCCTGCAGGTTTTGGGGTGTCCCTCATAGCGGGCAGGCATAGGTAAATGTAGTCCTGGACTGTAAACAGGAGCTTGCGGTGGTGGTGGCTGTACCGGAGGCGCTAGTTCGTTCAAACGAGTGGACACATTTTGCAGAAGCTGGAAAAGCTGGTCTTGGCGGACTCGTTGTTTTGAAAGTTCCTGAGCCATATCAGCTGCGTCAGGCAGGGCTGTGTCAAGGGGATCCATGGCTTGTTCAAACTATAACGGTTCTCAACGGTTTGTTGGTGGATCCTCTGTGTCATCTGGGAGATGGTGCTTGTAACCCAGGGCAACGCTTGGCAAAGCGGGTAGAGGCAGTCGGATGGAAAGGCAGAAGTCAGGACAGGCAGCAGACATCGTAACGGGTATGGAAGCAATAGGTCAGGGCAGGCGGCAGACAAGGATAGTACAAGTTCAGGCAGAGGTCACAAAAGGAAATCCAGACAAAGGCAGAAGGCGAAGTAACAGGGAAAACTGGGTACAGGGAAGCTCACAGGGATAACTTGGTTGAACAAGCAAGGATCTGAGGGAGGAGGATCCTTAAATAGGAAGTCTTAGGATTTTGGGACACGCCGGCCCTTTAAGAAGGGAAGAGTCAGAACGTGCGCCCTCTAGTGGCTGCAGCCGCACATCGTAGATGATGGCCGTGGAGGGAGGTGAGAGATGCAGTTACCTGACGACGCCCAGAGACTGCAGAGCGTCCGGATCGGGTGAGTGGAGCTCGGGACGACCATGAGGGAATGGAGGGTAAAGGAACCAGAGCAGCGGGGAACGGCGCGGCAGCCGTTACAATATCCATGCATATACACACACATACATATACACATATACATACATATAGACACATATACATATATTTACACACACACACACACACACACACACACACACACACACACACACACATACATACACACACACACACACACACACACATATACATACACCCATATACACACACACACAAATACATATACATGCATATACATACATATATATACAGTGAAGGAAATAAGTATTTGATCCATTGCTGATTTTGTGAGTTTGTCCACTGTCAAAGACATGAACAGTCTAGAATTTTTAGGCTAGGTTACTTTTACCAGTGAGAGATAGGATTATATAAAAAAAAAAAAAAAAAATCACATAGTCAAAATTATATATATTTATTTGCATTGTGCACAGAGAAATAAGTATTTGATCCCCTACCAACCATTAAGAGTTCAGCCTCCTCCAGACCAGTTACACGCTCCAAATCAACTTGGTGCCTGCATTAAAGACAGTTGTCTTAAATGGTTCACCTGTATAAAAGACTCCTGTCCACAGACTCAATTAATCAGTCTGACTCTAACCTCTACAACATGGGCAAGACCAAAGAGCTTTCTAAGGATGTCAGGGACAAGATCATAAATCTGCACAAGACTGGAATGGGCTACAAAACCATAAGTAAGACGCTGGGTGAGAAGGAGACAACTGTTGGTGCAATAGTAAGAAAATGGAAGACATACAAAATGACTGTCAATCGACATCGATCTGGGGCTCCATGCAAAATCTCACCTCGTGGGGTATCCTTGATCCTGAGGAAGGTGAGAACTCAGCCGAAAACTACATGGGGGGAACTTGTTAATGATCTCAAGGCAGCTGGGACCACAGTCACCAAGAAAACCATTAGTAACACATTACGCCGTAATGGATTAAAATCCTGCAGTGCCCACAAGGTCCCCCTGCTCAAGAAGGCACATGTACAGGCCCATCTGAAGTTTGCAAATGAACATCTGGATGATTCTGAGAGTGATTGGGAGAAGGTGCTATGGTCAGATGAGACTAAAATTGAGCTCTTTGGCATTAACTCAATTCGCCGTGTTTGGAGGAAGAGAAATGCTGCCTATGACCCAAAGACCACCGTCCCCACTGTCAAGCATGGAGGTGGAAACATTATGTTTTGGGGGTGTTTCTCTGCTAAGGGCACAGGACTACTTCACCGCATCAAAGGGAGAATGGATGGAGCCATGTACTGTCAAATCCTGAGTGACAACCTCCTTCCCTCCACCAGGACATTAAAAATGGCTCGTGGCTGGGTCTTCCAGCACGACAATGACCCGAAACATACAGCCAAGGCAACAAAGGAGTGGCTCGAAAAGAAGCACATTAAGGTCATGGAGTGGCCTAGCCAGTCTCCAGACCTTAATCCCATCGAAAACTTATGGAGGGAGCTGAAAATCCGAGTTGCCAAGGGACAGCCTCGAAATCTTAATGATTTCCAGATGATCTGCAAAGAGGAGTGGGCCAAAATTCCATCTAACATGTGTGCAAACCCCATCATCAACTACAAAAAACGTCTGACTTCTGTGCTTGCCAACAAGGGTTTTGCCACCAAGTATTAAGTCTTGTTTGCCAAAGGGATCAAATACTTATTTCTCTGTGCACAATGCAAATAAATATATATAATTTTGACAATGTGATTTTCTTTTTTTTTTTTTATATAATCTATCTCTCACTGGTAAAATTAACCTAGCCTAAAAATTCTAGACTGTTCATGTCTTTGACAGTGGGCAAACTTACAAAATCAGCAAGGGATCAAATACTTATTTCCTTCACTGTATATACACACACTCATATACATACATATACACACACATATACATACACACACACATATATATATATATATATATATATATATATATATATACACACACACATACATACATACAGGGGCGTAACTAGGAAAGACTGGGCCCCATAGCGAACTTTTGACTGGGGCCCCCCCTCCCCTGGGTGTCACACAACTCCCCCCTTGTAGATAGTGCCTTTTTTACAGCCCCCCTGTAGATAGCGCCATACATCCCCCTGTAGATAACGCCATACAGCCCCCTCTGTAGATATCTACAAAGGGGGCTGTATGGCATTATCTACAGGGGGGGCTGTATGGCGCTATCTACAGAGGGGGCTGTATGGCGCTATCTACAGAGGGGGCTGTATGGCACTATCTACAAAGGGGGCTGTATGGCGTTATCTATAGGGGGCAGTATGGTGTTATCTACAGAGGGGGCTGTATGGCGTTATCTACAGGGGGGCTGTATGGCGTTATCTACAGGGGGCTGTATGGCGTTATCTACTGGGGGGCTGTATGGCGCTATCTACAGGGGGGCTGTATGGCGCTATCTACAAGGGGGCTGTATGGCGTTATCTACAGGGGGGCTGTATGGCGCTATCTACAGAGGGGGCTGTATGGTGCCATCTCCAGTGGGGGCTGTATGGCGCTATCTACAGATGGGGCTGTATGGCGTTCTCTACAGTGGGGGCTGTATGGCGTTATCTACAGGGGGACTGTATGGCACTATCTACAAAGGGGGCTGTATGGCTTTATCTATAGGGGGCAGTATGGCGTTATCTACAGAGGGGGCTGTATGGCGTTATCTACAGGGGGGCTGTATGGCGTTATCTACAGGGGGGCTGTATGGCGTTATCTACAGGGGGGCTGTATGGCGTTATCTACAGGGGGGCTGTATGACGTTATCTACAGAGGGGGCTGTATGGCGTTATCTACAGGGGGGGCTGTATGGCGCGATCTACAAGGGGCTGTATGGCGTTATCTACAGGGGGGCTGTATGGCGCTATCTACAGGGGGCTGTATGGCGCTATCTACAAGGGGGCTGTATAGCGTTATCTACAGGGGGCTGTATGGCGCTATCTACAGGGGGGTCTGTATGGCACTATCTACAGGGGGGCTGTATGGCGTTATCTATAGGGGGCTGTATGGCGCTATCCACAGGGGGGCTGTATGGCGTTCTCTACAGGGGGACTGTATGGCGTTCTCTACAGGGGGACTGTATGGCGTTATCTACAGGGGGTCTGTATGGCGTTCCCTACAGGGGGGGTCTGTAGGGAACGCCATACAGCCCCCCCTGTAGGGAACGCCATACAGCCCCCCTGTAGGGAACGCCATACAGCCCCCTGTAGGGAACGCCATACAGCCCCCCCTGTAGGGAACGCCATACAGCCCCCCCCTGTAGGGAACGCCATACAGCCCCCCCTGTAGGGAACGCCATACAGCCCCCCCTGTAGGGAACGCTTTACAGCCCCCCTGTAGGGAATGCCATACAGCCCCCCTGTAGGGAACGCCATACAGCCCCCCCTGTAGGGAACGCCATACAGCCCCCCCTGTAGGGAACGCCATACAGCCCCCCCTGTAGGGAACGCCATACAGCCCCCCCCTGTAGGGAACGCCTTACAGCCCCCCCTGTAGGGAATGCCATACAGCCCCCCTGTAGGGAACGCCATACAGCCCTTCCCCCTGTAGAGAACGCCATACAGCACCCCCCCTGTAGGGAACGCCATACAGCACCCCCCCTGTAGGGAACGCTATACAGCCCCCCTGTAGGGAACGCCATACAGCGTCCCCAACCCCCCAAAAAAATGCGACCTACAGTGTGAAAAGACAAAAGACATGTATCCCCTATCCACAGGATAGGGGATACATGTGTGATCGCTGGCAGCGATAGGGAGAACGGGGGACCGAAAGTCCCCCAAGTTCTCCATGACTAACCTCTGACTTCCGGCGTCTGCGCAGCTCAATAAAAATGAAAGGAGCGCTGGTCACGCATGCGCAGAAGCGCGACCGGCGCTCCATTCATTTCTACGGAGCTGCCGACACAGACCCCGGTAGTCCGAGGTTTGTGATGGAGAACTTCAGGGGACTTTCAGTCCCCCGTTCTCCCTATCAATGCCAGCGATCACACATGTATCCCCTATCCTGTGGATAGGGGATACATGTCTTTTCTTTAATGGCAGAGCGGGGAGATACCTCCCTGCTCTGCCGTAGTGTTCAGTGGCGTCCCGCTGTAGCAGCCATAGCGGCTGCTAGCAGAGCCTCCGGCCATGGTGGGGGCCCGTTCCGGCGGGCGACACGGTCCCCCTCATGCCTCGGGCCCTGTAGCAGCCGCTACGGCTGCTATAGTGGTAGTTACGCCACTGCATACATATACACATATACATACACACATATACATACATACATACATACATACATACACATACACATATACACAAACACACACATACATACATACATATGCACACATATACACACACACATACATATACATATACACAAACACACACATACATATACACACACATACACACATATACATACACACACACATATACATACACTAAGGGTATGTTCACATGGCAGCGTCCGTTACGGCTGAAATTACGGTGCTGTTTTCAGGAGAAAACAGCACCGTAACTTCAGCCGTAATGGCATGTGCAGGCGTCTTTCGCTGCGTCCATTACGGACGTAATTGGAGCTGTTTTTCCATGGAGTCCATAGGAAACGGCTCCATTTACGTCTGAAGAAGTGACAGGCACTTCTTTGACGCGGGCGTCTTTGACCGTCGGCACAGAACATTGTAAGAACCATTCAAATGAATGGGCAGACGTTTGCCAACGCTTTTGAGCCGCATTTTCGGATGTAATTCGGGGCTAAAACGCCCGCTTTACGTCCATAAATAGTGTGTGTGAACCCAGCCTTACATATACATACATACATACATACATACATACATACATACACACACATATACACATATACATACATATTTGGGGGGGGGGGGACTTGTGCCCTTGATCTTTTAAGACCCTAGCTACGTCCCTGGTGGAAACCTCCAAGAAGTGACCCCATTCTAGAAACTACAATTCATCTAGACGTATAGTCTGCATTTTCACCCCACAGATGTTTTGCAGAAATTATTACACAAAAGTTGTTACAGATTGAAAATTGCCATTTCTCCATAGAGATGTCACTTCAGTGCCCGATATGTTGTGTCCAGACACACCCCAGAAATTGATCTCCAGAGTACAGAGAACTACAACTCCCAGCATGTCCAGACTGTTATTATGGGATATCAGAGGACATTACAGGGAGGAGGTATAAAAGAAGACTACAACTCCCAGCATGCCCAGGCTGTTATTATGGGATATCAGAGGACATTGCAGGGAGGAGTATAAGAGGAGAGAACTACAACTCCCAGCATGTCCAGACTGATATTATGTGATATCAGAGAACATTACAGGGAGGAGGTATAAGAGAAGAGAACTACAACTCCCTGCATGTCCAGACTGATATTATGTGATATCAGAGAACATTACAGGAAGGAGGTATAAGAGAAGAGAACTACAACTCCCAGCTTGTCCAGACTGATATTATGTTATATCAGAGGACATTACAGGGAGGAGGTATAAGAGAAGAGAACTACAACTCCCAGCATGTCCAGACTGATATTATGTGATGTCAGAGAACATTACAGGGAGGAGGTATAAGAGAAGAGAACTACAACTCCCAGCATGTCCAGGCTGTTATTATAGGATATCAGAGAACATTACAGGGAGGAGGTATAAGAGAACTACAACTCCCAGCATGTTCAGGCTGTTATTATAGGATATCAGAGGACATTACAGGGAGGAGGTATAAGAGGAGAGAACTACAACTCCCAACATGTCCAGGCTGTTATTATGGGATATCAGAGGACATTACAAGGAGGAGCTATAAGAGAGAACTACAACTCCCAGCATGTCCAGACTGTTATTATGTGATATAATTACAGGGAGTAGCATAAGAGGAGAGAACTACAACTCCCAGCATGTCCAGACTGTAAGGGTATGTTCACACGCTTAAGGGAAAACCGCTCCTGATTTTCAGACGTTTCTTAAGCCACTTGCGTTTTTTACGGCCGTTTTTGGAGCTGTTTTTTCTATAGAGTCAAGGACAAATGGCTCCAAAGACGGCTCAAGATGAGATATTCACTTCTTTTTCGAGGGTGTCTTTTTACGCGCCGTTTTTTGAAAATGAGGCGTAAAAAAACGTCCCGTCGGAACAGAACGTCGTAATGGGCAGGTGTTTGGAGGCGTTCTGCTTCCGATTTTTCAGCTGTTTTCCGTGCCGTTTACAGCCCAAAAAACGCCTGTGTGAACATACCCTTATTATGTGATATCAGAGGACATTACAGGGAGGAGATATCAGAGGAGAGAACTACAACTCCCAGCATGTCCAGCCTGTTATTATGGGATATCAGAGGACATTACAGGGAGGAGATATAAGAGGAGAGAACTACAACTCCCAGCATGTCCAGACTGGTATCATGGGATATCAAAGGACATTACAGGGAGGGGTATAAGAGGAGAGAACTACAACTCCCAACATGTCCAGACTGTTATTATGTGATATCAAGGGACATTACAGGGAGGAGGTATAAGAAGAGACAACTACAACTCCCAACATGTCCAGCCTGTTATTATGGGATACCAGAGGACATTACAGGGAGGAGATATAAGGAGAGGACTACAACCCCCAGCATGTCCAGGCTGTTATTATGGGATATCAGAGGACATTACAGGGAGGGGTATAAGAGAGAACTACAACTCCCAGCATGTCCAAGCTGTTATGTGATATCAGGACATTACAGGGATGAGGTATAAGAGGAGAGGACTACAACTCCCAGCATGTCCAGACTGATATTATGGGATATCAGAGGACATTACAGGGAGGGGTAGAAGAGGAGAGGACTACAACTCCCAGCATGTCCAGCCTGTTATTATGGCATATCAGAGGACATTACAGGGAGGAGTATAAGAGAGAACTACAACTCCCAGCATGTCCAGACTGTTATTATAGGATAACAGAGGACATTACATGGAGGTAAAAGAGGAGAGGACTACAACTCCCACCATCCCCCTGGCTCCAGCTCTCACACAATTGCTTACAAACAATAGAAGAAAACATTGAATCCATCATTTCCCCACACAGAACAGGAGCCCCGCAGGTCTTTTATCCCCGTCTCTTCCCCACTGATAAGCTCCGCCCCTCCTGCCGCGTCACTTGGTGGTGACGTCATCACAACACATTATATTTTACACTGTTTAGCTCCGATCACTCCTTCATCTAACTAGTCACATAATCCTCATGACGCCTCATGTCACGTGATCATCGTCACAGGTCCTTCATACATCGCTCATTCTTTCCACTTCTAAGCTCCACCCCTGACACCCCGGTCACGTGCTTATGAAATTGTCACAGTTTCTTCATCCCCCACGTCTCCTCTCCACTGATAAGCTCCGTCCCTTCTGCCCTGGTCACATGGAGATTACATCATCACAGGTCCTTCATCCCTCACGTCTCCTCTCCACTGATAAGCTCCGTCCCTTCTGCCCTGGTCACAGGGTGATGACGTCATCACAGGCCCTTCAGCTATTGCCGTGTAAGAGGTGAAGAGCAGGCGTTGGTCGGGTGTTCTCTCTGTTATCAGTCAACCCTGTATCCCTGTATACAGAGAGCTGTCAATCATTGAGTGACCACGCCCACTGGACTCCTAAACCCAGACTGAGCAGAAATTTAACCCCTTCAGTGGCGGCCTCCTTGTGGTAAGTTGTTATTTCCGTCTTAGTTGTGGTCTGATGTTTTGTGGACTAGTCGTATATTCTAATCACATAATATTAGATACACATATCTCCCAACTTCCAAGTAGTGTAAAGAGGGACAACGATGCGGCATGCGTAAGCCACGCCTCTAATCCTCCCCAATCCCCGCCCATACACACCCGGTTCAGCCCATACAATATCATGCCCCCATAGTGCCTCCCACACAGTATAATGCCAACACAGATGCCCCCACACAGTATATTGTCCACACCGGTGCCCTGATATAGTAAAATGTCTCACACAGCTGCCCCACACAGTATAATGTCTCACACAGCTGCCCCATACAGTATAATGCCCCCATAGCTGCCCCATACAGTATAATGCCCCCATAGTTGCCGTACACAGTATAATGCCCCCATAGCTGCCCTCATACAGTATAATGTCTCATAGCTGCTCCATACAGTATAATGCCCCCATAGCTGCCCCCATACAGTATAATGCCCCATAGCTGCCACCATACAGTATAATGCCCCCATAGCTGCTCCATACAGTATAATGCCCCATAGCTGCTCCATACAGTATAATGCCCCATAGCTGCCCTCATACAGTATAATGCCCCATAGCTGCCCTCATACATTATAATGCCCCATAGCTGCTCTCATACAGTATAATGCCCCCATAGCTGCTCTCATACAGTATAATGCCCCCATAGCTGCCACCATACAGTATAATGCCCCCATAGCTGCCCTCATACAGTATAATGCCCCCATAGCTGCTCTCATACAGTATAATGCCCTCATAGCTGCCCTCATACAGTATAATGCCCCATAGCTTCTCCATAGAGTATAATGCCCCCATAGCTGCTCTCATACAGTATAATGCCCCCATAGCTGCTCCATAGAGTATAATGCCCCCATAGCTGCCCTCATACAGTATAATGTCTCACACAGCTGCCCCACACAGTATAATGCCCCCATAGCTGCCCCCACACAGTATAATGCCCCCATAGCAGCCCCATACAGTATAATGCCCCATAGCTGCCCTCATACAGTATAATGCCCCCATAGCTGCCCTCATACAGTATAATGCCCCCATAGCTGCTCCTATACAGTATAATGCCCCATAGCTGCTCTCATACAGTATAATGCCCCCATAGCTGCCACCATACAGTATAATGCCCCATAGCTGCTCTCATACAGTATAATGCCCCCATAGCTGCTCTCATACAGTATAATGCCCCCATAGCTGCCACCATACAGTATAATGCCCCCATAGCTGCCTCCATACAGTATAATGCCCCATAGCTGCTCTCATACAGTATAATGCCCCCATAGTTGCCCTCATACAGTATAATGCCCCATAGCTGCCCTCATACAGTATAATGCCCCCATAGTTGCCCTCATACAGTATAATGCCCCCATAGCTGCCCTCATACAGTATAATGCCCCCATAGCTGCCCTCATACAGTATAATGCCCCCATAGCTGCCCTCATACAGTATAATGCCCCATAGCTGCTCTCATACAGTATAATGTCCCCATAGTTGCCCTCATACAGTATAATGCCCCCATAGCTGCTCTTATACAGTATAATGCCCCCATAGATGTCCCCATACAGTATAATGCCCCCATAGCTTCTTCATACAGTATAATGCCCCATAGCTGCCCCTATACTGTATATTGTCCCATAGCTGCCCCCATACAGTATAATGCCCCATAGTTGCTATCATACAGTATAATGCCCCCATACAGTATAATGCCCCATAGTTGCCCTCATACAGTATAATGCCCCCATAGTGCCCCCATACAGTATAATGCCCCATAGCTGCCCTCATACAGTATAATGCCCCCATAGCTGCTCTCATACAGTATAATGCCCCCATAGATGTCCCCATACAGTATAATGCCCCCATAGCTTCTTCATACAGTATAATGCCCCATAGCTGCCCCTATACTGTATATTGTCCCATAGCTGCCCCCATACAGTATAATGCCCCATAGTTGCTATCATACAGTATAATGCCCCCATACAGTATAATGCCCCATAGCTGCCCTCATACAGTATAATGCCCCCATAGCTGCTCTCATACAGTATAATGCCCCATAGCTTCTCCATACAGTAAAATGCCCCCATTGTTGCACTCATACAGTATAATGCCCCCATAGCTGCTCCATACAGTATAATACCCCCATAGCTGCTCTCATACAGTATAATGCCCCCATAGCTGCCCCCATACAGTATAATGCCCCCATAGCTGCCCTCATACAGTATAATGCCCCCATAGCTGCCCTCATACAGTATAATGCCCCCATAGCTGCCCTCATACAGTATAATGTCCCCATAGCTGCCCTCATACAGTATAATGTCCCCATAGCTGCCCTCATACAGTATAATGCCCCCATAGCTGCTCCATACAGTATAATGCCCCCATAGCTGCCCTCATACAGTATAATGCCCCCATAGCTGCCCTCATACAGTATAATGCCCCCATAGCTTCCCTCATACAGTATAATGTCCCCATAGCTGCCCCCATACAGTATAATGCCCCCATAGCGGCCCTCATACAGTATAATGCCCCCATAGCTGCCCTCATAAAGTATAATGCCCCCATGGCTGCCCTCATACAGTATAATGTCCCCATAGCTGCCCTCATACAGTATAATGCCCCCATAGCTGCCCTCATACAGTATAATGCCCCCATAGCTTCCCTCATACAGTATAATGTCCCCATAGCTGCCCCCATACAGTATAATGCCCCCATAGCGGCCCTCATACAGTATAATGCCCCCATAGCTGCCCTCATACAGTATAATGCCCCCATGGCTGCCCTCATACAGTATAATGTCCCCATAGCTGCCCTCATACAGTATAATGCCCCCATAGCTGCCACCACACAGTATAATGCCCCATAGCTGCCACCATACAGTATAATGCCCCATAGCTGCCCTCATACAGCATAATGTCCCCATAGCTGCCCTCATACAGTATAATGCCTCCATAGCTGCTCCATACAGTATAATGCCCCCATAGCTGCTCTCATACAGTATAATGCCCCCATAGCTGCCCTCATACAGTATAATGCCCCCATAGCTGCCCTCATACAGTATAATGCCCCCATAGCTGCCTCCATACAGTATAATGCCCCATAGCTGCTCTCATACAGTATAATGCCCCCATAGCTGCTCCTATACAGTATAATGCCGCATAGCTGCTCTCATACAGTATAATGCCCCCATAGCTGCCACCATACAGTATAATGCCCCATAGCTGCTCTCATACAGTATAATGCCCCCATAGCTGCCCCCATACAGTATAATGCCCCCATAGCTGCCTCCATACAGTATAATGCCCCCATAGCTGCCTCCATACAGTATAATGCCCCATAGCTGCTCTCATACAGTATAATGCCCCCATAGTTGCCCTCATACAGTATAATGCCCCATAGCTGCCCTCATACAGTATAATGCCCCCATAGTTGCCCTCATACAGTATAATGCCCCCATAGCTGCCCTCATACAGTATAATGCCCCCATAGCTGCCCTCATACAGTATAATGCCCCCATAGCTGCCCTCATACAGTATAATGCCCCATAGCTGCTCTCATACAGTATAATGTCCCCATAGTTGCCCTCATACAGTATAATGCCCCCATAGCTGCTCTCATACAGTATAATGCCCACATAGATGTCCCCATACAGTATAATGCCCCCATAGCTTCTTCATACAGTATATTGTCCCATAGCTGCCCCTATACTGTATATTGTGCCATAGCTGCCCCCATACAGTATAATGCCCCATAGTTGCTATCATACAGTATAATGCCCCCATACAGTATAATGCCCCATAGCTGCCCTCATACAGTATAATGCCCCCATAGCTGCTCTCATACAGTATAATGCCCCATAGCTTCTCCATACAGTAAAATGCCCCCATTGTTGCACTCATACAGTATAATGCCCCCATAGCTGCTCCATACAGTATAATACCCCCACAGCTGCTCTCATATAGTATAATGTCCCCATAGCTGCCCCCATACAGTATAATGCCCCCATAGCTGCCCTCATACAGTATAATGCCCCCATAGCTGCCCTCATACAGTATAATGCCCCCATAGCTGCCCTCATACAGTATAATGTCCCCATAGCTGCCCTCATACAGTATAATGTCCCCATAGCTGCCCTCATACAGTATAATGCCCCCATAGCTGCTCCATACAGTATAATGCCCCCATAGCTGCCCTCATACAGTATAATGCCCCCATAGCTGCCCTCATACAGTATAATGCCCCCATAGCTTCCCTCATACAGTATAATGTCCCCATAGATGCCCCCATACAGTATAATGCCCCCATAGCGGCCCTCATACAGTATAATGCCCCCATAGCTGCCCTCATACAGTATAATGCCCCCATGGCTGCCCTCATACAGTATAATGTCCCCATAGCTGCCCTCATACAGTATAATGCCCCCATAGCTGCTCCATACAGTATAATGCCCCCATAGCTGCCCTCATACAGTATAATGCCCCTATAGCTGCTCCATACAGTATAATGCACCTATAGCTGCTCCATACAGTATAATGCCCCCATAGCTGCCCTCATACAGCATAATGTCCCCATAGCTGCCCTCATACAGTATAATGCCTCCATAGCTGCTCCATACAGTATAATGCCCCCATAGCTGCTCTCATACAGTATAATGCCCCCATAGCTGCCCTCATACAGTATAATGCCCCCATAGCTGCCCTCATACAGTATAATGCCCCCATAGCTGCCCTCATACAGTATAATGCCCCCATAGCTGCTCTCATACAGTATAATGCCCCCATAGCTGCCCTCATACAGTATAATGCCCCCATAGCTGCCCTCATACAGTATAATGCCCTCATAGCTGCCCTCATACAGTATAATGCCCTCATAGCTGCCCTCATACAGTATAATGCCCCCATAACTTCTCCATACAGTTTAATGCCCCCATAGCTGCCCTCATACAGTATAATGCCCCGATAGCTTCTCCAAACAGTATAATGCCCCCATAGCTGCCCTCATACAGTATAATGCCCCCATAGCTTCTCCATACAGTTGTTTGCCAGTCCCAGCGCAGGCAGCAGCCAGCAGTGCAGTGTTCATCTGGTAGTCCTTAACCAGCAGCAGACTCCACCATCCGACACCCTGACTGGTCAAGATCTATTGAGTATCACGGTCTGTAGTGTAGTGTTTAGCTCATTTGCCTTACATGAGAAAGGTCCCCGGTTCAAAGCCACGCAGTGTTTTTTTTTTTTTTTTATATCAATTATTTTTAATATCTGAATTTTATTACTTTAATCATTTTTTTTAATGCAACTTGAGTTGTGCCCGTACTCATCTTTACTATCCCACTCATGTGATCACTTATAAAAAGGTGTTACTTATGCACTTTATTATCACTTAGAACGCATGCACACGACCATCATTTTGATCCGCAATTATGGATCCGTAATTGCGGCTCAAAATACGGATCCATTAATTTCTATGGCCCGTAAAATATAGGACATGTCCTATTTTTTTAATTTGCAGACCGTGACAGTAGTAATCTTGGGGAAATCACATGGCTACGGCCATGTGCATGAGACCTTACTTTGGATTGTGTAATGTGTCCATAAACATTTTGGTCTGTCTGTCCGTGATTTTTAGCTCGGTCGTCCAGAAATTACTGAAGTGGAGGTTGGCAACCCTGATAGTGCCACAGTGCCCATGTAGATAGTGCCACACCCCCTGTACATAGTGCTACCCCCTCCTGTAGCCATTGGGACTCCCTCAAGGGACGGAATCCCCTGCCAGAGCATCGGCCGCGCTATGGCCGGGAATTCCGCTACAGGAGGAGCCACTGACGTCAATGACCATATATGGACAGTGACGTTAAGGACATCCCCGTTATCAGCGCTTAAAATAACTCTGTGCCCGGGGAGTCCTCAGTACTAATGCTGAAGCAGGGAGCTGACGGTTCCCTGCTTCAGCTTTGGGTTCAACTGTATCTGTGTCCTAAGAATGTAGATACAGTTGACACCGGGAGTCCGGGACATACCACCGGCCACCCGGGACAGCGAGATACAACCCGAAATCCGGGACTGTCCCGCTGAATCCGGGACAGTTGGGAGTTATGGGTACATACAACTTATACATTAACTTTTTATACATTTTTTGTTAATGTCGTTCACCGTGTGTTTTAAGGGAATGTTCACACGTAGCGTATACGACCCACAACATGCAAGGAAACCCGGCCGAATATTCTCACCAAATTGTGGACGTATAATCCTCCGCAACTTCTACTACAGAAATACAACAAGGCCGATCCTCGCCTCTCCGAGCGTTACCATAGCAACACGTCCCTGCTCTTACGGCTGCTCTGTCTCCAAGGGACCCCTATAATGGCATGTGACCTCTCCAGCCTGTGATTGGCTGCAGGAGCCACATGATGCCTTTGTTTTTATATATGTGTAGCCTGCAGCGTTGCTGTGAACATGCGGTTTAGCCACAGAGGATTCTGGGAACAATGGCGTTTGTTGCGGAACTTGACTTTCCCATTGAACTTAATGGGGAAATTCTGCAACAAATGCGTAGCGAATACGCAGTATAAATCCGATATCCTGCGTGTTTATAATCCGCATTGCAGGTTAACCCCTTAATGACCAGGTGATTTTTAGTTTTTCCCTCTTTGTTTTCTTAGGTCTATAACTTTTTTTTTTTTCTGTCAGTCCCGCAGTGTGAAGGATTATATTTTGCGGGACGAGTTGTAGTTTTTCAGGGCGTCATAAAGTATCACATAATGTCACTGCAACTGAAAAAAACTTTTTTGTGTGGTGAAATTCGAAAAAAAATCTGTGAGTCCTCCATTTGTTTTTCTGTGGTAAAAACGTCATGATAACTTTATTCTGCGGGTCAATGCAATTATGGCGATACCAAATTTCTATCGTTTTTCATGATGTGAGCCAGAGAATATTTTTCTGTCGATCGGACGGAGTGAGGGCTTGTTTTTTGTGGGGCGAGCTGTAGTTATGGTCACTTTTTATGAAAAATTTTTTATGGCGTTGATTTTTTGTACGTGACTAATAACTTCACCAAAAAAACGCATCTTGTGAGATGTCAGCCAGTGGCGTAACTACAGCTGTAGCAGCTGCTACGGGGCCCGCGGCATGAGGGGGCTCGTGTTACACGCTGGCACAGGCCTCCACCATGGCCGGAGGCCCCGCTAGCTGCCGCTATGGCTACTACAGCGCGACGCCACTGAACACTACGGCAGAGCAGGGAGGTATCTCCCCGCTCTGCCATTAAACAAAAGACATGTATCCCCTATCCACAGGATAGGGGATACATGTGTGATCGCTGGCATTGATAGGGAGAATGGGGGACTGAAAGTCCCCTGAAGTTCTCCATCACAAACCTCCGGGGTCTGTGTCGGCAGCTCCGTAGAAATGAATGGCACGCCGTTCGTGCTTGTGCGCATGCGTGACCAGCGCTCCTTTCATTTTTATTGAGCTTCGAAGACGCCGGAAGTCAGAGGTTAGTCATGAAGAACTTCAGGGGACTTACGGTCCCCCGTTCTCCCTATCGCTGCCAGCGATCACACATGTATCCCCTATCCTGTGGATAGGGGATACATGTCTTTTGTAGGACACACTATAGGTCTGATTTTTTTGGGGGGTTGGGTCTGCATGGCGTTACCCACAGGGGGGGCTGTATAGCGTAACCTACAGGGGGGGCTGTATAGTGTTACCTACAGGGGGGGCTGTATAGCGTTACCTACAGGGGGGCTGTATAGCGTTACCTACAGGGGGGCTGTATAGCGCTACCTACAGGGGGGCTATATGGCGTTACCTACAGGGGGGGCTGTATTGCGTTACCTACAGGGGGGGCTGTATAGCGTTACCTACAGGGGGGGGCTGTATGGTGTTACCTACAGGGGGTTCTGTATGGCGTTACCTACAGTGGGGCTGTATGGCGTTACCTACAGGGGGGCTGCATGGCGTTCTCTACAGGGGGGCTGTATGGAGTTATCTACAGAGGGGGCTGTATGGCGTTATCTACAGGGGGGGCTGTATGGCGTTATCTACAGGGGGGCTGTATGGCGTTATCTACACGAGGGGGCTGTATGGCGTTATCTACACGGTGGGGGCTGTATGGCGTTATCTACACGGGGGGCTGTATGGCGTTATCTAAAGAGGGGGCTGTATGGCGTTATCTATAGAGGGGGCTGTATGGCGTTCGCTACAGAGGGGGATGTATGGCGTTATCTACACGGGGGGGGCTGTATGGCGTTATCTACAGGGGGTGCTGTAAAAAGGCACTATCTACAAGGGGGGGTTGTTTGACACCCAGGGGAGTGGGGGCCCCAGTCAAAAGTTTGCAATGGGGCCCAGTCTTTCCTAGTTACGCCCCTGATGTCAGCAATGTCTCCCCCGTATCCGCCATGTCTCAGGTTGTCAGGAGTCCGGTCTTCATTGTCTCGGGGGGGGGGGGGGAGGAATGTCTTCATTTTACTCTTCTCACCTGAGAGATATGCCATAAATGTCTGATATATGGGGTTCCCATCTCTATGAGGAGAACGGGTTTCCCCCCGACCCGCCTGGTGAGGTGATGACTGCATCCAGGCGGAGAATGAATGGAGAGGTGACCACACATGTGCACGACTCTCTCCATTCACTTGTATAGGAGGTCCAGAAACAGCTGAGCACGGCCAGAGGTGGAGCCGCATCTATCAGACATTTCTGGCATATACTGGGGAGAAATGTCTGTGTTGGGAATACCCCTTTATTCCATGTGGTGACGGCTCTGAGAAGATGTTTCTCTCAATGATCAATAAGTGAGGTTCTGTATGTCACACATGATGTTGTCCCCTGTATGATCTCCATCTTCTCCTTTCTTCATAAAGACGTCTGCAGTACTAGATCCTCCCGTTCCTCCAGTTTTCTCATCTTCTCCACAACGTTCCTTCTGCTGAATGACCCACCAAGGATGGACAAGGACAGGAATGAGATGAGCAGAAGAATATTAGACTTCACCTTGGAGATCATCTACCTGTTGAGCGGAGAGGTAAACTTTTCTACATTATAGAACAAGTCACACATAGGGAAGGGACAATACATAATAGGAAGTAATAGGAAGAATCCAGTGTCCTGTATAACAGCGTCCAGACCTTCCAAGTGACGTCAAGAAGCTGAAGATCAGCCACCAATATGGTCAGTTATGTGTCATGTCACCAATGCAGCAATAGTAATGTTGTAGAGCAATGAGAATGACAAGGAACCTGGAGGTTCAGGGTGACCTCTATATAGAAACATAGAAGATGACGGCAGGAGGAGAGCACATGGTCCATCTAGTCACCCCCAATATTATTTCCATTTTAGTTTTGGCCTCGTTCTTTTTTTCTCAATGTCTTTTTGTAGGTGAGGTCTCCAGTATTACAGATGTGGGGTCACTAGAGCTCTATACAGCGGGGTCACAATCTAAGTGTCTCTCTCCATACGCAGGAGTACACAATAGTGAAGAAGACATCGGGTGACTGTACGACTCCCATCATCCAGGAGTCAGGAGGATGGAGCAGTAGTCAGAGCCCCATCACAGCGCCTCCCCCTCACTCCCGGATACATGAGAAGAAGATCTTAGAACTGATCTACAAGATGACGGAGCTGCTGACTGGAGAGGTGACACTGCTGGGAAATTCTATAGTAACAGCACTGGAGGTGTCTGGGTAATGACTGTATCATTGTGTGTGTCAGGTTCCTATAAGGTGTCAGGATGTCACTGTCTATTTCTCCATGGAGGAGTGGGAGTATCTAGAAGGACACAAGGATCTGTACGAGGAGGTCATGATGGAGAACTACCGGCCACGCACATCACAAGGTAAGAAGAGACAGATATATATATTGGCATTACTGTGGGCACAGGCTGGACAGGCGGTCATGTTGAAGTCTTAATAGCGTCATGTGCAGCACATATACACGTTTGTACAATAACATGTAATGTAGGAGCTCCACAATTTCGGCTCCTTTTACATCATGTTAGATCCCTACGTTTCGTTCTGCCGGCTGCTCATAACTCTGCATTAGAGGTGACATTACATTGTAGAGCGCTGGCAGCCGTTCTGGATACAGGAGCCACGGAGGCGAGCAGGACAATCTGTCTCCTGATGCAGAGTTATGAGAAGCCGGCAGCACAGACTATGGGCAGTTGTGCTGTAGTTAGAAGTAAACATGGTAATACAAGTTATTTAGAAAGAGGATTATTGGCACACTCCGGCAGTATAATAGTTTCCTATATTATGTCCGTATAACCGGAGGTACTCTTTAATATCACAAGTCATAGGTACTAGATCAGGGGTCTCAAACTCGGCCGCATATAGAAAAAGTTGACGGGCCGCATTACTTTCAAATTTGATACAACACAAAATGATTGTTAATAAATTACTTATTTGAACTACTATAACACTATATTACTACTATAATAATAATAATAATAATACTACATTACTATAATAATAATACTACATTACTATAATAATAGCGCTAGGTTTAAAATTTGAGATATTTCTCCACATGCTTATTTCAACAATCCAGTTTAAGTGTCGCTAAATGCAGTCCGGCGGCTCAGTTGGCAGCATTTGGCAGACACACGTCAAGATTGGGCAGTCCCTTTTTAGATGCTGCCGCAGTGCCCTCCGTGGATTCTGCCGCAGTGCCCTCCGCGGATGCTGCCGCAGTGCCCTCCGCGGATTCTGCCGCAGTGATGTCAGGGGCTTGCCCAGAGCTGGAGTCCCGGAGCAGAGCGCTAGTAGGCTCTTCCTGGGACTCCAGCTGTGGTCCTGACATCACTGGGACTCCTGCTCTGGGGAATTCCACAGAGTCCCAGAGCAGAGCATGTACTCTCGCTCTGCCCGGGATTCCGCTCTGGGGAAGACCCTGACACACTGTCCATATATGGACAGCGATGTCAGGGAATTCCACAGAGTCCCGGAGCAGAGCCGATACTAGTGCTCTGCACGGGACTTCGGCTCTGGGGAAGCCCCAGACATCGCTGTTCATATGTGGATAGTGATGTCGGGGAATTCCAGAGTCTAGCGGCTCTGTGTCCCGCAGGCCGCAGATGACAGCCCCAGGGGCCGCATGCGGCCCGAGGGCCGCGTGCTTGAGACCCTTGTACTAGATTCAGGAGATCGGACGGTGATCCAGGGATTTATTGTGATTTCCAGATTTGGAATCGTGGAGGAGTTTTTCCACTAATGAGACAATTGTCATCCACTTCATGGGGGGTTTTGTCTTCCTCTGGATCAACACGATAGGATTATATGTTGGTCTTAATGGATTTGTGTCTATTTTCATTCTTATTAACTATGTAACACAGAATGTATGGAGCAGAATTTACCACTAATATAAATACAATGTGTTCCGGAAAAACAATCTCAGAATCACATGGATAAGTAAAAGCTTTTTCCCACTTGTTCTATGTACATATTTTGTAGGCAATTATTTTTTCCATTGAATATTTGATTTTGGTTTTTTTCATTTGAATTTATTGAAATGTTTCCCCTATACACAGGAGCTGGATCATTCTCTATCAGCCGAATCTGTAAGTGAAGTGAACTGACGACTCGGCTGAGAGCGGGTCCTATGTATCCATGTTCTTCATCTTAGATGTGATCGATATTATTGTGATCCTGTGTGTTACAGACACCGACCCGCTCTCAATTGCGTCGTCAGGTGACTTCACTTACAGATTCGGCTGATAGCGAATGATCCAGCTTCTGTGTATAGAGGAGACATAACAGCTGTATGAAAACAAAAATAAAAACTTTTAATAAAAGTCCATTTAAAAAAAACAAACGTGTTTAATCTCCTAAAACCAATATATATATATTTTTTTTAAATAAATATGGGAAATATTGCCTACAAAATGTGTACATAGCCTATTAGATGCTAATAAGCAAGCACCACCTTGAGAATTTTTTGGTTGGCAGGGAACTCTTAAAATAGGGGTGCACTGTGTCCTGCCACTTTCAAGTGTATCTGCGACCACAGAACGCAGACACAGTTAAATACTATGGCGGAGCAGGGAGCTGTCGGCGCCCCGACGTTCGCTATGGTAGGTCACAGTCTCTTTTACTCCTGCGGCTTACAAGGCGCAGGAACATCAACACAGGTAGTGAGGACCTCAACATTGTGATTTAGGCTCTGATCAGTAAACATAGACGTCTAGAGAAAAGTGTCTGATATATGGACAGATATACAGTAGATATACAGTAGTCATGTATTCTGTCACTGTGTTTCCTACAGATGGATCCAGGAGAAGAAATCCACCAGAGAGATGTCCCAGTCCTCTGTATTCCCAGGACTGTCTAGAGGAAAATCACAATGTCCCAGAGAATCATCAGGTAGATGAAGCTGAGTCCTATACCAGATCTATATAGGGGGATGTAGAGCTTTTTGGTCATAGATTTTGGTGGTTTCTTATGTTGATCTGTTAGATTCTTCACACTCTCTGCTGTATTGTACTGAATTGTTACATATGTGAAATCAGGGGGAAGATCTGACTAATATTAAAGTGGAGGATGAAGAAGATGAGGAGCGGGTGAGGGGCGATCAATCGTGTAATAGTGAAGTGGAGGAGGAAATTCCAGGAGGTGTTACCACAGGTAAGTAATGGTGAATTGGGAGGTTTGTTAAGGTGAGGTTCCTCCTTAGTTCTACATTACAGTAACACGTCAGACAATGTGTTATACATAGTGCAGGACCTGAGGGAGCTGTGACTGCACATAGAAGTTCTCTACAAGGTGTTCTATCAATCCGGTCATGCA
This sequence comes from Rhinoderma darwinii, assembly GCF_050947455.1. Taxonomy (NCBI): domain Eukaryota; kingdom Metazoa; phylum Chordata; class Amphibia; order Anura; family Rhinodermatidae; genus Rhinoderma; species Rhinoderma darwinii. The sequence continues at coordinate 637,861,281 of NC_134687.1, read as the reverse complement.
CTAGGCCTAGCATCAGATTTTGAGCTGTAATAAACAACTGCACTAATAGCCGGGATCTGAGAAAACTCAGTTTAACAACTTAAGGAGAACCATACACCTGGCCATACATGTGCATCTGAGTACACCATGTAATAGGTAGGGCTGCACAAATCCTGGGGCACTTAAAAAATTTTTTCCTATCCTCCTCCGTTAATTAGATATCGGTGCCGTTATGTTTGGCGCCCGATATCTAAATAACCCCCTGAACTGTCAATGGGGTGTGTAATTGGCAAGGGGGCGTGGTACTATCGCTGTGACACTGTCCAATCGGCTACGAACAGTGTCACAGCAAGAGCTGGTGAGAGGAGAGCGTGTGCTGTTCCGTGGCTTTGTGGGTATCATCAGCAGCGGCATCGGATCTATGCGCGCTCACACTCTCACTCCTCCGCTCTCGCAGACAAGGACGACAAGACTGTGATCACAAAAACAGTGGCACACCTCTCCATAGATTGTGTGTGATTTTCAGCTCTGCTCCATTCACTTGAATGTAGATTAGTTGCAATACCAGACATGACCAATTGTCAGGTGTGATGCTGTTTCTGGAGGAAGCCATGTTTATCTAATCCTGGACATCCCCTTAAAGACCTATAATAGGCATATTAAAGCCAACATTTTAGGGGTTAAATACTCCATTACGAGTAATTTCCTAATATATATGTTAGAGGTCCTTTCATTAACGCGCAGCAGTGTTTCTAGCACTAGAGCAGGTGCTTTCAGCAGAAAACTCTATTACATTCTGTTGTTGGTACAATGATGGGGAATTTGATGACCATGCTGCTGCACGCCTCTTTTATTGGAGCTGTCCTCTATCATAAAACAAAGTATTCCATTAGGCAGTGTGTCAGACCCTTATTCAGCTGACGGCTATATCTGATTTGATCCACAGTTAAATGGCTGTAACGTTTTTATTTGTTGGGCTAGCGACGTGATATTTGCAATGTTTTTTTCATGATCAATGCTTTTAACTTTTTCAGCATTTTTAGGCTTATAGTTGAATTTTTTTTTACAATACATGCTTTTTTGCTTTTTAGCTAATTTTTCTAGCAATATAGTGTTACCCTAAAATAGACTTTTTATTTCCGGGTAGTCATTTTCTAATGTATATTTTGATATCCTACATGTCTATGTTAGGATAATTGTGTCAGGTTTAGCATTATGACGATGACTGGCGAGGGCAACGTCTCTCAAGGGGGTGGGGGTTATATGTAATATTTATTTTATTTATTTTTGTTTTGTTTTTTACCTTTTTAATTTTATGGCCTTACCCTCAAAGATCAGAACAGACATTTGGGGAACTTTATTATTTCATAATTTTTGTATAATTTTTTTTACACTATACATCTCCTTTGTAACTGGCGCTGCACAGCAGGGGAGATCAGCCATGTTATAGTAACTATTGTTACTGATAGGGCTGTGCTGGGTCTAGTTAGACCCAACAGCAGCCTCTCACTACCGGCATCTCTGCAGTCATGTGACCATTCACGTGACCACCGGGACCAATAGAGGCAGTGGCCTCTATTCTGTACCTAGCGCTCATTGAGCGTTGTGTACATGAAAACCACTTTTGCCTTCTCTCCAGGGCAACCGACCTTTAGCTCCCAATCGCTTGGGCAGCAAGCTTCCTGCACCGCATATATACAGTGGGCCGTCCTCAACTGGTTGAGCATAATTTTGTGAGTTAATCAAAATTAAAAACCACATACATTTTAGTTATTGCCTTTGTACTTTGTAATTTATTTGGTTCAATCATTAGAAATCCCCTAATAACAGCTGAGAAGAAAGATCCTTATTATAGTTCTATATTTAATATGACGCTGGGACAAGAATTGAGGAACTATTAGAAAACACACAAGATCCCCATGACAACTCTGCACACAAGTCACAAGGGGACAGGTTGTCGTCAGGATATTTCCGTAGTACAACCTTAGGCTGCAATATCAATCAATTGAATCTGCGTTATTATCTACTACTGTTGTCACGTAGGGTTCGTGGACCCACTGGGTCGTACCGCCTTTGTGGTATGGCAGTTGGCCAACAGGGCGCAGGTCAGAGTCTATAGTTTATATAGGGTACCTGTGGCAGCTCGGACAGCAGCAAGGCAGGCTTGGCAGGAACTAGGCAGCAGGTAGACGTCAGGCGTGGAGAAGCAGGGCAGGCGTGGTATACAGCACGGCTACAGCACTGCACCAGATCAGGATACAGGAACAGGAAACCCTGGGAGCAGGAAACACTAGGGGACCATTTGCAAGACAGACTTGGAATACAACAACAAAGCTCAGGCGTGGGAGGATGGGGCTGGGACCTTCTTATAGCTCAGGGTACTCTTGAGCAATTAGCTCAAATCGCCAACAAGTCTGGACTGAGCTCGTGAGCGCACCCTGGTGGTCACTGGAGAAGGACGGCCGTATGTGCAGACATCTCTTGACAGCAGGGTGTCGACTGGATGGAAGGAGTTCATGGTCAGCGACCATGGACATTACAACTGTACACTAAATATCTCTTTTGGAACATGTCTTCTTTAAGTTGACACTAACTTTTCAAACATCTTAAGCTAATCTAATAGTATACCAGATATATATCAACCTTGTGATTTACTTACAGTTAAAATTTAGTCATTTTATCCATGCAAATCTTATGTGAAGTTAGTGCCACTAGGTGAGAGAGACACAGATGATGCTGCCCATAGAAGTCTATGGAGAGGGTAGGGGAAGCAGGAGCAGAGAGATAGAAATAGGTGACACAAATACAGTCCAATGGGGAGGAGAAGCAGAGAGAGACACACAGACGCTGCTGCTTATAGAAGTCTATGGAGAGGGTAAGGGGGGGTCAGGAGCACAATGACACAGACACTGTTGCCAATAGAAGTCTTTGAAGAGGGAAAGGGAGGGAGAGCCGGAGCAGATCGAGGTGACTTAGGCTGCTGGTAAGAGTTATTTCACCCCAGTGCTGGATTTTCCGCTACGCTGCTTCTTAATGTTGTATGATGTGCTTCATGTTGCGGCAGCTTCTAAGAGTGTGCTTCAGAGAGATAGTGGACTAGGATGGATTTCTGCTCTGTCTGCGCAGTGTATAGAAGACAAGATAGCAGTTAGAATCCACCCACTACATCAGCGAAAACTGAGAATTAAAGAAAGAGCCTTCAGAGGGAAGACTGCTAAACAAAAAAGCCATCTACAAGTCATGTAATGGGCAGAAATAGTGTTATTCCTCCTGTACACACATATGATAGATTATTCTGAAAAGTCATCTAAAATATTTAGCACGCTTTAAGGGTCTTTAAGAAGTTCTCAAAGTGGGTTTAAAGATTTATTTTTTATTTTTTATATATATATTGGATTTAAAAAACAAAACAGATCCATGATTATTTAGGAAGCACCTATTTTAACCAGTTGCTGACTACCCATAGACTATAAACGTCCTGGTGGTCCACACCTATCTCTGCAAGGATGTTTAAAAACGTGCAGCAGAGTTTTCCACTCCATCAGAGATACATAACTTATTTTATTGCTCAGTATCGAAGCCCTACATGTTCTGAGAAAAACAAGACCAAATAAATATAGGTTAGCAGAGGAATAGAACAACAATTTGCTATTGTCACATGGCTAAAACTTAAAAATATGCCTGGGAGGGGGGGGGGGAGCTGCTGTACAGGACGTTTAAAGACATTTCAGTAATGATAACCTGTGCTCAGAGGCCACTTAATTTTGTCCACCTTTTTAGTACTTGATAGAACCCTCTTAGAAATTCACTAAGAATTCAGGCTGTTCTATCAAGGTACTGGAATTACAGATTATTACAGATTTTGATTGATAACCTCGCTCTGTCTATTCCACTACTTTCTAAAGATGTTCTATTAAAGGGAATGTGTCACTAGAAACATTTTTTTTTTTTTTTTTAGTTAACCGCTTCCCGACCGCCCACTGTATATTCACGTCGGCACTTGCTGGGCTCTGTGCAGTGCCGACGTGAATTCACGGTGGGTGTTAAAAGCGCGATCCAGGTGTCTCAGAGTAGCGCTGACACCCGGATCGCGCTGTTATCACCTGCCTCTGGTCCCGGAGATATGATCGGGACCTGATTAGTTCGGGTCCCGGTCATGTGATCGCAGGGAAAGTGTGTTGTAGCAACGAACTGGAAAGTTTGTTGCTACAACAAACTTTCCCGGGGACCGATTGCGGGTGCTGCAGTCGGTTATAAGGCAGAACCGGGGGCCATATAACAGCCCCCGGGTCTGCCATGCACAGCAGCCTATGAGAACCAGCCGGATGCTGGTTCTCATAAGCTTCCTGTCAGTGTGACTCTCAGCGTCACACTGACAGTTTATAATACGTTACACTACCTAGGTAGTGTAATGTATTATAGCAGCGATCAGTGCTGCCAGGCTTCAAGTAAAACAAGTAACAAGTGAAAAATAAAGTAATAAAAATGTTTTATAAAAGTGTAAAAACAAGTTATAAAAGTTACAAAAAAAAAGAATGCTTTTTTTCTTATAATAAGTCTTTTATTATAGGAAAAAAATGAAAATGTTAAAAAAAGTACACATATTTGGTATCACCGCGTTCGTAACGACCCAAACTATAAAACTATAATATTATTTTTCCCGCACGGTGAACACCGCAAAAAATAATAATTAAAAAACAATATCAGAATCACTTTTTTTTGGTCATCAACCCTCCCAAAATATAGAATAAAAAGTGATCAAAAGGTCGCATGTACCCCAAAATAATACCAATAAAAACTACAACCTGTCCCGCAAAAAACAAGCCCTTACACCGCTTTTTTGACGGAAAAATATAAATTATTACTCTCAGAATATGGTGACAAAAAATTAATAATTTTATCAAAGTGATTTTATTGCGCAATCACCTCAAAACATAAAAAACCTATATACATATGGTATCGCCGTAATCGTACCGACCCGCAGAATAAAGTAAAATGTCATTTATACCGCACGGTGAACGCTGTAAAAAAAAAAAATCCCAAAAACATTGTCAGAATTTATGTTTCTTTGTCACTTTGCTTCCAAAAAAATCTAATAAAATGTGATTAAAAAAAATCACATGTACCCTAAAATGGTACTAATGAAAAGTACAGATTGTCCCGCAACAAATAAGCCCTCACACGGCTCCGTTGGAGAAAAAATAAAAAAGTTCTGGCTCTCAGAATATGGCGATGCAAAATGTGCAGAGTGTTCCAAAAGCGGATAAGATCGGGCACCATTTATCAGTGCGACACCGGCCACATATCTGCGAATTATTATTTATGTACCCCATTATTATACCCTCTTATTATGCCCTGATGTACCCCGCACAGGTTACATATGCCCCCACATCATAAACTGAAATACCAGCAAAACCCCAAACAGAACAGTTACCAAGCAAAATCTGCGCTCCAAAAGCCAAATGGTGTTCCCTCCCTTCTGAGCCCCACAGCGTGCCCAAACACCAGCTTACGTCCACATATATGACATTTTATATCCGGGAAAACCCGCTCAACATTGTACGAGGTATTTGTCTTCAGTGGCACAAACTGGGCACAATATATTGTGCATTAAAATGGCATATCAGTGGAACATTTTAATTTTCACTTTGCACCATCCGCTGCACATTAACGCCTTCGCGCACCACGACTTAATAGCATGTCGTGGTGCGAGGGGTTATTTATGGAGCGGGCTCATGCGCTGTGCACGCTCCATATTCTGCAGGTGTCAGCTGTGTATTACAGCTGACACCCGGGACTAACAGACAGGAACAGCGATCGCGCTGTTACAGGAGCCTGTAAAATGACATTATACTGCAATACATTAGTATTGCAGTGTATTGTACCAGCGACCTAATGATCGCTCGTTCCAGTCCCCTAAAGGGACTTTTGGGAGGTTTCCACTGTTTTGGTACCTCAGTGGCTTTGCATATGCGACATGACACCCGAAAACCATTCCAGCTAAATTTGATCTCCAAAAGCCAAATATTGTTCCTTCCCTCCTGAGTCCTGCCGTGGGTCCAAACAGCAGTTTATTACCACATATGGCGTATTGCTGTAATCGGGACAAATTGCTTTACAAATTTTGGGGTAATTTTTCTCCTTTATTCATTGTAAAAATTAAACATTTCTATGTTTTTTCAGAAAAAAGTAGATTTTCATTTTCACGGACAAACTCCAATAAATATAGCAAAATACCTGTGGGGTCAAGATGCTAACTATACCCCTAGATAAATTCCTTGAGGTGTGTAGTTTCCAAAACCGTCTCACTTTTGGGGGATTTCCACTGTTTATGCACCACAAGACCTCTTCAAACCTGACATGGTGCCTAAAATATATTCTAAAAAAAGGAGGCCCCAAAATCCACTAGGTGCTACTTTGCTTCTGAGGCCGGTATTTCAGTCCATTATCACACTAGGGCCACATGTGGGATATTTCTAAAAACTGCAGAATCTGGGCAATAAATATTGAGTTGCATTTCTCGGGTAAAACTTTCTGTGTTACAGAAAAAAATGTATTACAAATGAATTTCAGCAAAAAAAATACAATTTGTAAATTTCACCTCTACTTTGCTTTAATTTCTGTCAAGCGCCTAATGAGTTAAGAAACTTTCTGAATGCTATTTTGAATACTTTGAGGGGTGCAGTTTTTAATATGGGGTGATTTATGGGGTCTATCTAGTACATAAGGCCCTCAAAGCCACTTCAGAACTGAGCTGGTCCCTGTAAAAATAGCCTTTTGAAATTTTCTTGAAAACGTGAGAAATTGCTGCAAAAGTTCTAAACGTTGTAACGTCCTAGAAAAATAAAATAATGTTCAAAAAACTATGCAAATATAAAGTAGACATATGGAATATATAAAATAGTAACTATTTTGTGTGGTATTACTATCTGTTTTACAAGCAGATACATTTAAAATGAGAAAAATCATAATTTTTGCAAATTTTCTCAAAATTTTGGTGTTTTTCACAAATAAGCAATGAATTTCTTGACCAAATTTTTCCACTAACATATGTCACGAGAAAACAATCTCAGAATCGCTTGGATAGGCAAAAGCATTCCGGAGTTATTACCACATAAAGAGACACATGTCAGATTTGAGAAAATCGGGCTGGTCATGAAGGTCAAAATGAGCTCAGTCTTGAAAGGGTTAAACAATTAGTGTATAGGTGATTAAACATTGTTCTAATTTTTAAAAAAATGTTCACGAGTCAGGAAATATTATAAATTAGATTCTAATTTATAATATTTCCCAGTGCTGGTCACTAGATGGAGCAATTCCCAAAATTGCAGCATTGCATGTGGTAAATCAACCACATTGCTTTATGCTGCAAAATTTGAGAAAACTCTCTCGCTCTAGTGAGCTCTCAGAAACCCCCCTCCTTTATCCTGGCTAGTGCCGGGAGAAACGAGGGGATTGAACGGTCAAACCTCCTACACTGTGTGTCGCCATTTTTTGAGCTAACACACAGTGTAGTAGGTTTACATACAGTAGTAAACACACAGTAAAACACGTACATACACAGACCTAATTTACCAGCTCCTGCCGCCGCCGCTCCCTCCGGTCCGTCTGCTACCTCCGCTCCAAGTGCACAAGTCCGGAAGCCGCGACCGGAAGTAGTAATCTTACTGTCTGGCCGCGACATCCGGTCCACAAGAAAATGGCGCAGGACGTCGCACAGTTCAATTTGGACGGCGTACAGCATAGTGGATGGAACGGGCCCCGTTCGCATTCACTATGGGACTGTATGCCGTATTCCATGTCTGTATGTGTCGTTAATCGACACATACAGAGATGGAAAGAAAAATGGCAGCCCCCATGGACAAGAAAAAGTGAAAAAATAAAAAAAGTAAAACACAAACACACAAATAAAATTTTTTTTTTAAAATAAAACACTAAAAGCAAATAGATCTAAAAAAATTTTTTTTTCGTGACACTGGTCCTTTAAATTGAGATACGGTGACTGTTCAGCCATAGGGATATACAGACCTCATTGTCATGCCTGAGATGTGTGCTTTGTCTGCTGACACATTATCTTGTTAAATGTAGACTATGGCCAAGATTAGGTTGTCTGTAATAACATTAAGTTAAGATGTATGTTGAATTAGTATTGAAAGGCCAAATGTGTTGGCAGAGGACAGGCTTTATTGGCAGAAAATGTTCTGCTTTTCAAAAAATATATTTTTTATTTTTTTTCATTAGGTCAAGATCTATGTAATAGAAGTGGAGGTCTGGGTGTAGACCAGAATCCTGGACTTTGTCATCGATATATTTTAAAGTGTTATACAAAGCGTTAAAAGGCCGGAATCACACATATAGTTTTTGAGGCAGGTTTTTGAGCTGAAACCAGGAGTGGATTCAAATGGCACAGCTTAAATTTTTCCTTCCTGCTTGACCCACTTCTGGCCTTGGCTCAAAACACTACATGTGGGTTTCCAGCCTAATATTAATGTTATAAATTTGTCAACTTTGTGTTTTGACACAAAATACATTTTTAACCCTAACAGAAAATCCCAGTAAGAACTCTGAGGGAAACTTCATGTTATCAATAAATTATAAAGTAGAAGATGAAGATATCATGCAGCAGTCTTCAGGAGAAAACCTCATTACCCTTAATGTACATCCAGGACTTCACCGTACCAATCTATCCTATAATTCCCCTAATCATGAGGCACCTTCTCTTGACCAATCACAAATTGTTACCACAAGTACAGCTCAGAAAGGGGGTAAAAGGTTTCAATGTGGTAAACCGTTCACAAAAATTTCAGGTCCTTTTACAAACAGAAGAATTCACGCAGGGGAGAAGCTGTATTCATGTCCAATATGCGAGAAATGTTTTGCACAAAAATCAGATCTTGTTAGACATGAGAGAACTCACACAGGAGAGAAGCCGTATCCATGTTCAGAATGTGGGAAATGTTTTATTACTAAAGCCAGACTTGGGAATCATCAGAGAACTCACACAGGAGAGAAACCATACTCCTGTTCAGAGTGTGGAAAATGTTTTACAGATAAATCAAGCCTGGTTATACATGAGAGAAGTCATACAGGGGCAAAGCCATATTCATGTTCACTATGTGAGAAATGTTTTGCACAAAAATCAATTCTTGTTGCACATGAGAGAATACACAAAGGAGAGAAGCCATATTCATGTTCAGAATGTGAGAAATGTTTTGCACAGAAATCAAGTCTTGCTAAACATGAGAGAATTCATACAGGAGTGAAGCCATATTCATGTTCAGAATGTGTGAAATGTTTTACAGATAAATCAAGTCTTGTTGCACATGAGAGAATACACAAAGGAGAGAAACCATATTCCTGTTCAGAATGTGGAAAATGTTTTACACATATATCAAGTCTTTCAAAACATGAGAAAATTCATACAGGAGAGAAGCCATATTCATGTTCAGAATGTGGGAAAAGTTTTACACAAAAATCAAGTCTTGCTAAACATGAGAGAAGTCACACAGGAGAAAAGCCATTTTCATGTTCAGAATGTGGGAAATGTTTCATTACTAAAGGAAAACTTATGGCTCATCAGAGAAACCACACAGGGGAGAAGCTATTTTGATGTTCTATAAGTGGAAGATGATTCACAAAGAAATCAAAGTTTGAAACTCCCCAGAGAATTCACATAGAGAAGAAACCATTCTCAGGTTTAGAATGGGGGAAATGCTATAAGAGCACAAAAAAAGATTCTAAACACATCATATTATTCACAGATATTAAACAGCCAATAAAGTGTTTGTTAATTTTTTTTTGGGTGGACTTGGCCTGGATCTGCCAAACACCCAAATTATATTTACTGGAGGTCAACTTTGACTAGGATCTATGAAAGAAAATTATTGTGGAGATAAGGAAGAAAAGAAGAGTCTTGTTTACTTACAAAGCAGAGAAGCTTAATTGTCACTGAACCTTGTGTAACGTCCATGGCCGCAGACTGTCGGGATTACTCACCCCACGACGGCCACAGCCATGGTCTGGTGAGCGCTGGCCCGCATCTCCTCCCCAGCAGAGGCCAGCGCTCACTTCCGCTCCACTCTTCTCTGTCCTGTAGGGTGCGTACGCAAGCTCGGGCCCGGCCTTAAAGGTCCAGTGCGCGCACATGTAAAACATTAATTAGCCCATGATCACTATGGGCTATAAGAAGTACCCTGCCCCTTTGCTCATTGCCTGAGCATTGTTCATATTCCTCTGTTAGTCTTGCAAATGTTCCCTAGATGGCACAGTAGATGCAGCGGAAGACATGACTTGACCTTCACTGTAGATGGCACACTAGATACGATAGTACGGGATACAGGGTACAGGCAACAGGAACGGGTAACACTGGGAACTGGAAAACACTGGGAGACCATTTGCAAGACAAACTTTAGGTATACAACAACGCTCAGGCAAGGAACAAGTGGGCAGAGACCTTTTTATAGTACAGCAGCATTCTGGGCTAATTACTGATAATAGACAGCTGGACGCGTACTGGCCCTTTAAGGCCGTGCGCGCGCGTCCTGCGGGAACCAGTCACAGAACCCGGAAGTTAGTGCCGGCGTCTCCCTGGAGGGAGATGCCGCCGGGAACACAGACGTCCATGGCCGGAGCCGTCAGATTGTAAGTCTGAACGATGGTCCGCAATCATGGACTTTACAGTGTCTTATTTAAACCTTTGACGTATGGTTTGCCCTTTGTTGTTGAAATGTGTGGTATCACCATGCCGAGATCCAGAGCGCCCTGAGGCCTTCAGAAAGGTTATGGATGTCCATGATTCAGGAAAGGGTAGATGGCCAAGCTATTAGATATCAATCGTTCCACTCTCCAGAAAACCATCTACATGTGGAGATTTCAGACAACTGCCAAATGGTCCAGGCCAGTTTGTATCAGCCTGAGAGCAGAACATGATGCTGAGAAATATCTGAGAACCCTAGAATTTCTTTAAAGATCTACATGTGGATTTTGCCACTCTTGATGTCTACCATTTCAAAAATGCTGCAAAAATGAAAACTACATGGGGGTACTCCAAAAGAAGACCCTAGCTATCGAGTAAAAACATCAGGGCAAGACTACAGTTTGCATATGAACACCTAGGCGCAAAAAAAAACCACTTCTGGAATAGTCTGCTATGGAAAGAAGAATCAAAAAGTTATTTGTCTCCAGTGCCAGAAGACATATTTGACATAAATTATAGACCGCATTTAAGCAGAAAAAAAATGGTAAATGACTTGAGAGCATGGTGGAGGAAATGTTATGGTTTGGGACGGCTAAATTACATCAGGCCTGGGCAGATCATTATCTTAGAATCCACTATGAATTCTATATTTGGAGAGGTTGTTTGTGGATAATGTGAGACCGTCTGTCAGAAAGCTTTAAATTCAGCTTAAAGAGGCTCTGTCACCAGATTATTAGTGCCCTATCTCCTACATAATTGAATCGGCGCTGTAATGTAGATAACAGTGGTTTTTATTTTGAACGATCATTTTTGAGCAATTTTAGATTTATGCTAATTCGCTTCTTAATGACCAACTGGGCATGTTTTTACTTTTTACCAACTGGGCGTTGTACAGAGGAGTGTATCACGCTGACCAATCAGTGACCAGTCAGTGTCATACATTTCTCATTGTTCCAGCCCATTGTTACAGCCCATTGTTACAGTGTGATTGTGCAGTGAAAGAAGCTGAGCTGGAACAATGAGAAGTGTATGATGCTGATTGGTCACTGATTGGTCTGCGTCATACACTCCTCTGTACAACGCCCACTTGGTCTAAAGTAAAAACACGCCCAGTTGTCTATTAAGAAACGAATTAGCATAATCCAAAATTGATCATAACTTGCTAAAAAATGATCGTTTTTCAAAATAAAAACCACTGCTGTTATCTACATTACAGCGCCAATCAGATTATGTAGGAGATAGGACACTTCTAATCTGGTGACAGAGCCTCTTTAAAGTAGACTTTGTCTCTAATATCATGACTTCTTTCTATCTGAAACTGAATCTTTCTAAAACTGAGCCCCTTGTTTTCCCACCATCTTCTAACCTACCTAAACCTGATGTCTCCATCTCAGTGTGTGGCACTACCATAACTCCTAGGCAGCACGCCCGCTGTCTCTGGGTTATTTTTAACTCCGATCTTTCCTTTACTTCGCACATTCAATCACTTACCCCCTCCTTTTACCTTAAAAATATCTCCAGAATCTGCCCTTTTCTTACTGTGGAAACAACCAAATCTCTCATTGTCGCTCTGATTCACTCTCGTCTTGACTCCTGTAACATTACTAATCCATCTTCCCCTCCCTAGACTCTCCCCTCTCCAATCTATCCTTAATTCAGCAGCCAGGCTCATCTTTCTGACCAATCGCCACTTGAGCCACGGAAAGAAATGGCATAATTGTGATGTTTTTTTTTTGTTCAGCAAATTATTGCAAATTCAATATTTCGCCTCTTATCTGTTTCTACTGTATGAATGAAGAATAAATATTGATACACATGTCACCATATGTAAAAAAAATAAAAAAAATTTACATGGGGTTTCCTTACATGACTGTAGTTGGAGACTTATACACTGCAGGCTCAATGAAAGTGTAATTTTGTAGGGTAAGGTAATGATTGTGAGTAAGCCTAAAAACGACATTAGTGTTTTACCTTACACATTAATAAGCGTTATAGTTTTGTTACCATCCACAGACCAGGGGTTTACATGAACTATCATTCCTATCCTGACACAGCCGCGCAATGATCTCCCATCATCTTACACTAAACCTTATGTGTAACATTGTGTTGTTAGAATGTTATTTTTTAATAAAGTGCTTGTTTCTCACAGTGTTTTTTTTTTTTGTTATTCTCGACGTTCGTTGAATTGGGATATATCAAAGGGGTTATGTGTGTTTACAAGGCAATGATGTCACATCACATAGTAAGGATTAGCTTGCATTGGAGACAAGCTGGAAGAGCAATGTGGGATTAGAGCAGTATAAAGGGGTATTCCCAGCGCAGGCTATGCCATAAATGTCTGGTAGATGCAGGTCCCGCCTCTGGAACCTGCACCTATGTGGAAAATAGGGGTCCCCTGACCTGCCTGATGTGTCAGCTGCCGCATCATGGCAGAGAATAAATGGGGAGGTGGCCACGCATGGGCATATACTAGATCCATGTTCCCGAAAGAAGATCTCTTGGTTTAAGACCTCATATCTTGATGTGTCTGGCTGAGGAAGTCTGCAGCCATGTTTTCTGATAATTTAAGATGGACTGATGAGAGGGAGCCAAGGTGACATAAATAATATTGCCTTGTTACACAGAATTTCTACATAGTGATGTCTTAATTGTAGAAAGGCCAATCTTGAAGTTTTCCAGACCTCTTTCAATTCTTGGTAACATCTTAACCAGACGTCATGAGGCCAAGTTTCCTGAAGACTTTTGTCTTGGATATAAGACCCAAAGGTCATTTCATATTTGCACAGAAATCTAGAGATTATGTTAAAATTCTTCTGTCTAAAGCCATGAACAAAATAGAAATTCCATACTGTAAATGTGAAGAGATTTGTTCAAAGATATCTTGAAGCCACAGTGGTTTGGAAGAAGGGCTGAAATCTTCTCCAGTTCTAGGGTAAAACTTAAAAAAAGTCTAAAAAACTAACAGAATGGCACTACATAAGATGAGTACATTCAACACATTCACAATACAATCAGTGGGTGCGGAGGCTTACCTTTAGGTGTTCAACCATGTAGGTACAACGCTATATTAAAACATGTATGTTATGAGGATGCGTCTAATACCCATTATGTGCAATGCCCATCTCACTGGGACTTTTGGGAATCAGCAGACAACTGAACAGGAATCCGTCCAAAAGAAAAGAGGCACTTGTCTGGCGCAATCTTTGTCTTGATAAAGTAGCACCAAAACGTTTCTACATTTTAAAGCCTTATTGGATTTCTCAACAATACTTCACATTTCCGTGTGCTTTGAACCCTTTCTTTTGGTCAGAGACTTATACACAACATGGCAGCCATCAAACATTTAGTTGGGGTTTACACAAGACAGAAATTTTCCACTGTGGGTTTTTCAAACATCAGATGTCCTTTTTGCTTGATAGGGTGCATGACTTCGAGAATCATCCGAGACGCATAGTCGGGTTGCCTGAGAAATCAGAGGGCTCTGACCCAGTGGCGTTTCTGGATATCACTACTTTTTCTCCTTACTTCACCATTGAATGGACACATCGTGTTACTGCTAGACCTGGTCCTCCTAGAGCTCCTCCCAGGCCTCTACTGGCTCGTCTCCTGCATTTCCGGGACATGGATGCCATTCTACAAGTCGTGAGGAAGAAAGTGGAAATCCTTTTTAATGGCCAACGCATTTCTTTCTACTCGGATTTCTCAGTCTCTATAAGGTAACGGCGCACTAAATTTACAGAGACTGGTAAATGCTTAAGGGCAAAGGTCTACAAATATGCCATGCTATATCTGGCCAGACCAAGAGTGGTGGATGGTCCTGCCACCAGATTCTTCACGGTTCCAGATGGTGCCCTGGCGTGGGTGGAGGCAGCTCCTCCTTTGTCAGCTGACAACAGCCCGCTTGCTTGAGACGCTATCCAGGTTTCTTTATTTGCATTCTTCTCTTTCATCTATGTGCAACCCCCCCCCCCCTGCAGTGTGGAACTGTCAAGAATATTGTGGTTTCACTTGATATATGATATATACATTTTCCCTTTTAGTGACAGGTCTCGGGACTATGCTTCTGGTAGTTGGTAGCTTAGTCAGGGACCACTGTTCTCAAGTTACGTGGTTAGTGGATACAGGACCACACTCCAGTTTTCAGTGCTGAGCAGTGTGTTCCTTCTTTATTTCTTGTTGGGAATTTATTTGTCTGGTATGGCTAATTTTGTATGGCTGGTGTGTATGAATGTGTAGCTGCACGCTCTTGACCCCTCCCTTCCTCTTGTTTGCGATCCTGAATGGTCGTTGGCACGTCCATTTTACTTACGGATGATATGGTGCCTCTTAAAGCTCTGAGTTGGTATGTGCAGGGGTTGAATTCTAAATTTAAGCAGGCTCTTGCCCTAGACTTTGTTAAAAAGAAATCCCAGCATATAATATGCCTTCAGGAAACGCATCTGACTGGGCAGAAGATCCTTGCTCTTAAACGTGCTTGGGTTGCAAGGAGCTATCGCTCCACATACTCCACTTACTTGCGTGGTGTGTCCAAAATAATAGAAAAAAGCCTTCCTATTGAGGTGGCCCAGGTTACTTTTGACCATTTTGGACGGTTTATTATACTACATTGCATAATACATGGTTTCAATTTTTTGATAGTAAATATATCTGTTCCCCCTCCTCTAGACCTTGCTCTGCTGCACCTGATATCCGATAAACTCACGCGGTTCCCAGTGTGCCCTCTACACTGTGTTGGTGACTTTATTGCAGTTCCTAATGTTTCCATGCACCGAACAGGTGGTCCTGATTCGGCCTCTCCACATTTTAACTCTTGGTTGCTGTCACTCCATCTAGTTGATGTCTGGCGCTGGAAGTTCCCGGTGGAAAACCAGTAAATTGTAAATTGCTGGCATACTTGACATGCTCCGAGCGACCATGTTCCTCTATCCCTTCTGTAATGTCGGTGGATGGTAGTATGTATACTGCACCTAAGGAGATTAACCAGGTCTTTTACCAGTTTTATTCTACCCTCTATAGATCGCGGAGTTCTACTCCCTCCTCGGTGACCCGGGAATTCCTGGATAGCTTGCCCCTGTGGAGTCTTTCAGATGCTCAGGCCACGGAACTAGGTGCCCCGATCACGAGGAAGATATCACTGGTGCCATTCAGTCATTGTCCGTGGGCAAGACTCCTGTTCTTGATGGTTTGGGGGGTGATTGGTACAAGGCTAATTAGGATAAGCTGGTACCCCAGCTACTGGATTTGTACTCCGCGTTTATGGATCGCGGTGTCCTGCCAGCCTAGATGCGCGATGCACTCATAGTTGTCCTGTTAAAGCCAGGGAAGGACGCTACTCTTCCTGTTTCTCATAGGCCCATTTCCCTCATAACTTGGGTATCAAAATTCTTGCTAAAATATTGTCCACTAGACTGAATAGAGTTATCCTGTCTCTTATTCATCCAAGTAAGGGCACAGACATTAATATACAACGTCTGTTCCTTAATATTGCGGCTGCCCATCATGATCCCATCCCAGGTTTCGTTCTTTGTCTGGATATATGTTAGGCTTCTGACTCCGTTTAATGGCAATACCTTTGGATACCTTTGTCCAAATTGATCTTTGGCCCTAAATTTATTGCCCTTGTTAGACTACTGTACAAGTCCCCTACTGCTAGAGTTAGAATGAACCTGGATATCTCCAAACCCATTCCTCTTGGACGTGGAACTCGTCAAGGGTGTCCACTTTCCTGCTCATATTTGCTCTTGCCATGGAGCCTCTTGCACTGGGCATCCACCTAGCTCCCAATGTGAGGAGCATTGTTAGGGGCTCCATTATGGAAAAAATGTCTCTATATGTGGACGGCGCATTGGTTATTTGGCGGTCGATGGTCCTTCCCTGGCTTCTTTATTGGATCTTGTTGGGACTTCTGGGGCCTTTTCGTGATTGTTGGTGAATTGGTCCCGGTCTGTGCTGTTTCCTCTGGCTACTGGGTATTGTTTTTATCTATCCAAGCAATTCTGAGATTGTTTTCTTGTGACACATTGGACTTTATGTTACTGGTAAAATTTGGTTGATAAATTCATTATTTATTTGTGAAAAACACCAAAATTGAGCGAAAAAACTGCAAAAATTTGCATTTTTACAACTTTAAATGTATCTGCTTGTAAGACACATAGTTATACCACACAAAATAGTTGTTTATTAACATTTCCCATATGTCTACTTTAGATTGGCATCATTTTTTGAACATCCCTTTATTTTTCTAGGATGTTACAAGGCTTAGAACTTTAGCAGCAATTTCTATTTTTATAGGGTCTGGTTCAATTGTGAAGTGGCTTTGAGAGGCCCATACAATACAAATTTCATTTATTTGCTGAAATTCATCTGTAATCCATTTTTTTTTTTTTGTACCACAGAAGTTTTTACCCGAGAAACGCAACTCAATATTTATTGCCAAGTTTCTCCAGTTAGTATAAATAGTCCACATGTGGCACTAGTGTGCTACTGGACTGAAGCACAGGCCTCAGGAGCAAAGGAGCACCTAGAGGATTTTGGGGCCTGATTTTTATTAGATTATATCCTAGGTACCATGTCAGGTTTGAAGAGATCTTGTGGTACCAAAACAAAGGAAACACCTCAAAAAAGACCCCATTTTGGAAACTACACCCCACAAGGAATTCATCTAGGGGTTTAGTGGGCATTTTGACCCCACAAGTGTTCTATATAGTTTATTAGAATTTAGCAGTGAAAATGAAAAATATTATTTTTTTTCCCCCTAAACTTTTCTCATGAAATAAAGGAGAAAAAGCACCCCTGGCTTTTGGAGCGCAGATTTTGCTGGATTGGTTTCTCTGCACCATGTTGCTTTTGCAAAGCCCCTAAGGTACCAGTACAGTAGAAACTTCCCAAAGGTGACTCCTTTTGCAAACTACACCCATTGAGGAATTCATCTAGGGGTGTAGTGATCTCTTTGACCCCACAGGTGTCTCATAGATTTTTTTTTTAGAAATGGGCAGTGAAAATGAAAAATACTTTTTTTTTTCCAATAAGACGTAGCTGTGGTTCAAAAGTCATTTTCTCAACAAATAAAGGAGAAAAAGCACCCTAACATTTGTAAAGCAACTTCTTCAGAGTTGGAAAATACCCCATATCTGGTCATAAACTTCTGTTTGGATACATGGCAAGACTCAGAAGGGAAAGAAGCACCATTTGGCATTTGGTGCGCAGATTTTGCTGGATTGATTCTTGGGCGCTATGTTGCATTTACAGAACCCCTGAGGTACAAGTACAGAAAAAACCCCGGAAAGGTCACTCCAGTTGGTAAACTACACCTCTTGAGGAATTAATATACGGGTGTAGTGAGCATTTTGACCCCACAGGTTTTTGCTGAATTTATAGGAATTGGGACGTCAAAATAAAAAATATTTTTTTTTTCCAATAAGGTGTAGTCATACATCAAAATTTGGCATTTTCACATGGACTATAGGGGAAAAGCTCCTCAATGTTTGTAAGGCATTTTCTCCCGAGTACAGCAATACCCCATATGCGATCTCAAACTGCTGTTTGGACACACGGCTCGACTCAGAAGGGAAGCAGCGCCATTTGGCTTTTTGAGCGCATATTTTGGTGAATTGGTTTCTGAGCACAATGTCGCATGTGAAAAGTTTCCTGAGGTACCGGTACAGTAGAAATTCCCCAGATTTGACCCCATTTTCGAGACTTTACCCCTAAGGAATTAAATGAGTAGTGTAGTGAATATTCTAACCCCACAGGTATTTTATAGATTTTATTAGAATTGGGCCATGAAAATCTAAATTTTTTCCAATAATATGTCCTTTCAGCTCAACATTTTCCATTTTTACAAGGAATACAGGAGAAAAGGCACCCAAAAATGTGTCACACAATTTTTCCTGAGTAAGGCAATACCACATATGTGGTCGTAATCTGCCATTTGGACACATAGCAAGGCTCTGAAGTGAAGGAGCGCCATTTGGTTTTTGGAGTGGAGAATTTGCAAGATTAGCTTTCGGACACCATGTTGCATTGAGCTGAGGTACCAGTACAGTGGAAACCCCCTAAAAATTACCCCATTTTGGAAACTGCATCCCTCAAGGAATTTATCTAGTAGTGTAGTGAGCATTTTGACCCCACAAGTGTTTTGCAAAAATTAGTACACAATAGATGTTGCAGATTGAAAATTGCCATTTTTCCACAGATATGCCATTTCAGTGCCCAATGTGTTGTGCCCAACTTGTACCACTGGAGACACACATCCCATAAATTGTTAAGCGGGTTCTCCAGAGTACAGTAATACCTCATATGTGGTCATAAACTGCTGTTTGGGCACACTGCCAGGCTCAGAAGGACCGCCATTTTGCTTTTGGAGTGCAGATTTTGCTTGGTAGTAGTTTTGTTTGGGGTTTTACTGGAATTTCAGCTTATAATGCAGGTGCATATGTAATCTGTGCGAAGTACATCAGGGTATATGTAAGAAGTGCGGAGTACATCAGAGTTTATGTAAGAAGTGCGGAGTATATTAGGCTTATGTAAACTGTGCAGAGTACATCAGGGTATATGTAAACTGTGCAGAGTACATCAGGGTATATGTAAACTGCACAGTACATCAGGGTATATGTAAGCTGTGCAGAGTACATCAGGGTATATGTAAGCTGTGAGGAGTACATCAGGATATATGTAATCTATGCAGAGTACATCAGGGTATATGTCAGCTGTGAGGAGTACATCAGGGTATATGTAAACTGTGAGGAGTACAACAGGATATATGTAATCTGTGTGGACTACATCAGAGTATATGTAATCTGTGAGGAGTACATCAGGGTATATGTAATCTGTGAGGAGTACATCAGGGTATATGTAATCTGTGAGGAGTATATCAGGATATATGTAATCTGTGTGGACTACATCAGAGTATATGTAATCTGTGAGGACTACATCACTGTATGTGTAACCTGTGAGGAGTACATCAGGGTATACTGTATGTAAACTGGGCGCAGTACATCAGGGTATATGTAATATGTGAGGAGTACATCAGGGTATATGTAATCTGTGCAGAGTACATCAGGATATAAGTAAGCTGGGCAGAGTACGTCAGGGCATCTGTAAACTGTGAGGAGTACATCAGGGTATAGATAATCTGGGCAAAGTACATAAGGGGATATGTAACCTCAGCGGAGTGCATCAGGGCATAATAAGATGATGTAATAACGGGGTGAATGAATAATAAAATTAATAATCCATGGATTGGTGTGGTACGCTTTGAAGCAAGCCTTTATGCACAGGCCAGGTTGTTATGGTATTAAAATATCTGCGCTCCAGTATTGCCTAATCTTTGACATCTTCCCTAGCCCTATAAGCAGCACGTGGTCCTAAAGTTTCCTCATCTCCGCTGCATCTATGGGGTCCAGCAAATGATGGCGTGGGGTTTTTAGTGAAAAACAGCTGGACCTAAAAAATTTGTCTGGGCCGTCATTTAGCATAATTTTGCTTCATTGCGTTCTGAGTGTCATAATGTGTTATTTTTCCGTTGACGGCTGTGGGAGGGCTTGGTTTTTTTGTGGAACGAGCGGTCATTTTTATTGGTTCCATTTTGGGGTACATGCTATTTTTTTTATCACTATTTATTCCATTTTTTTGGTGGACGAGGGAACCAAAAAACAGCAGTTCAAGCACTATTGTTTTTTCTTTTTTACAGTGTTCACCGTGCAGTATTAACAACATGTTAAATTAATTCGGTGGGTCGATACGATTACAGTGATACCAAATTTATATCGTTTTTTTTACGTTTTCCCACAATAAACATACTGTTTTCTAAAAAAAATAATTATGTTTTAGTGTTGCCATTATCTAACAGCCATAACATTTTTATTTTACAGTTGATATCACTGTGGCATTGCTTGTTTTTTGCGTGACGAACTGTAGTTTTTGTGGGTACTATTTTGGGGTACTTGTGAATTTTTGATCACTTTTTATTAAAAAAAAATTAAGACTATGTGACCAAAAAAAGAAATTCTGTCATCGTTTTTTATTTTAAAAAAATTACGGTGTTCACCGTGCGGTAAAAATAACATGATATTTTTATAGTTCAGGCCGTTCCAAACGCAGCGATATGTAATATGTATACTGTTTTTCCTTTTTTTCCAATTATAAAAGGACTGGATCAGGGAAACAGGGGGATTTATTGTTTTTATTACATAAAACGTTTATTTTTCTTAAACATTTTTTTTTACACTTACCTGGGGACTTGAAGATCTGGTCTTCGGTTCCCTGGTACAATACACTGCAGTACGTATGTAGTGCAGTGTATTGCAACTGTCATTATGCAACTGACAGCCTATTGGGCAGGACCTAATATTCCGTACATGGCCGACCAGGAAGCCGTTGTTAGGCTTCCTAGTTGCCATAGCTGCCATCGGCACCCTGCAATCGCTCTCAGGTGTGGGGCGGTGGGGTACAGAGGGAGGCCCCTCCCTCTGTCAACCACTTAAATGCAGCGGACGCTATTGACCGCTGCATTAAAGGTGTTAAACGGCAGCGATCGGAGGTAACTGCAATCGCCGCTGTTGCAGCGGGATGTCGGCTGTATATTACAGCTGACACCCGCTGAAGATGAAGCGAGCACAGCTACAGTGCCCACTTCATTTTAGGACTTACCTGTTACTTTGGATTGCACTAAGTTACCTGCAATACTGACATACCAGACATGTCCATTTGTGGGAAATGGTTAAATTCCACGATTGGCCTCTTTGCAGTCCAAAAATAAACAAGTGCTTGTCCAGCATACAAGACTTGCAGCATATAAATAAAACAAACACCTCAGCTTTCCTCACCCATTATACAGAGGCGTAGCTAGGTTCTCCAAAACCCGGGGCAAAGATACAATTTGGCACCCCCCTCCATCCGATCCAGACCTCTATGATGACTTCAGCCCATTTCTGCAGTTTGCAACTCAGATGTCTTCAGCTTCTCAGTTTTCAAACATTTATGCACCTATAAACAAAGATAAAGTTCTCATGGTGCCAGACACTGTGCCCCTAAATATAAAAGTGCCATACACTGCACCTCTAATTATAATAACACCATACACTGTGTCCCACACACACACCATTCTCCTGTAGATAGTGCCCTACATAGATCCCCCTGTAGATAGTGAATCCGATAGAGCCCCTGTAGATAGTGCCCCATATAAACCCCCCTGTAGATAGAGACCACAGAGCCCCTGTAGATAGCGTCCCACATATAGCCCCCCTGTATATAATCCCACATATAGCCCACCCCTGTATATAGTGACTGCCCAGCATATAGCCCACCCCTGTAGATAGTGCCCTACATATATCTCCCCCTATATATAGTACTCCACATATAGCCCACCACTGTATATAGTACCTCAAATATAGCTCCCCCTATAGTGCTCCACATATAGCCCACCCCTGCATATAGCCCCCGACCCCTCTAGAGAGAGCCCCCCCTGTAGATATTTTCACTCACATTTTTATTGGGGTAAATAAAAACTTTACATACTCACCTTAATTCCGTTCCCACGCCATCCGGTGGCAATGCAGACCTGCTCTCTTCTGAGCAGGTCTGCTGCAGTTGAACGACACCATCACGATGCTTGCGTCGTTGAAAGGTGCTGATTGACAGGGCAAGTCATTTTGCCCAGTCAATCAGCGCCTTTCAACGACGCGAGCGGCGCAAAGATGTAATCGCACCGCTTAAGTTGTTGAAAGGCGCTGAATGGCCGGGCACGGAACGTACCCGGCCATTCATCACCTATAGTGCAGGAGGGGGTGGCGTCGGCTGGTTTCAGTGCCACCACTGCCCCCTCAGGCAGCAGACCTGGCACCCCCCCACCTTCCCTCTTAGTTGCGCCCGGGGGAAATGCCCTTCTTGCCCATCCCTATCTACGCCCCTGCATTATAAACCATGAGTACAGTGTTCCTTGGATCAGGCTTTCCACAATATCCTTGTTTAGATTCCAGAAAAGTGTATAAAACTAACTTTGCAAAGGTAGAAAACCTACTGAATAAAATATAAACCCTTGATGATTGCTTGATGTTACAAGGCCAATTCCAGATGCTGCACCACCCACATCAGTATCCCCATTCTTTGGCCTCATGCACACAAACGTATTTTTTTCCTCCCGTAAATACTGGTGTAAATACGGGTCCTTGGTCACACGTATTCGACCCGTATTGCACCAGTTTTTACGGACCCGTGCCCGGAAATACGGGTCCGGTGTCACCAGTATTCCACCCATATTTACGGGCACGATTTCGCTGCAAAATTGCACTGCACTAATCGCCAGCCCGTCTCTCTATCAGTGCAGGATAGAGAGAAGGGACAGCCCTTTCCGTAGTAAAAATAAAAGAAATTCATACTTACCCGGCCGTTGTCTTGGTGACGCGTACCTCTTTCGACATCCAGCCTGTCCTCCCTGGATGACGTGGAGGTCCATGAGACCGCTGCAGCCTGTGATTGGCTGCATCGGTCACATGGGCTGAAACGTCATCCCAGGAGGCCGGACTAGAGTAAGAAGCAGAGAGTTCTGGGTAAGTATGAACGTCTTTTTTTTTTTTTTTTACAGGTTGATCTATATTGTGATCTGTAGTTTCTGTCCAGGGTGCTGAGTTACTGACGATCGTTTTACTCTTTCAGCACTCTGGACAGTGACTATTTACTGCCGTCGCCTAGCAACGCTCCCGTAATTACGGGTGCACACACGTAGTCACCCGTAATTACGGGAGCCCCATAGACTTCTATGGGCCTGCCCGTGCTGTAATTACGGCCTGAAATAGGACATGTTCTATATTTTTCAATGCCACGGGCACCTTCCCGTAAGCATACGGGGAGGTACCCGTGGCCAATAGAAGTCCATGGGCCCGTAAAAACGTGCCGTAATTACGGGCGTTTTTACATTTGTGTCCATGGGGCCTTTATTTTTATTTTAAAAAACATTGCATTACACTTCAGCTACTATAAAGGAAAACATGAGCTGGATTAACAAAAACTCCATAATGATTAGGTGCAGTAGGAAACTCTGCAGTTTCCCTTTAAGGGGGTTACCATGATACAATACAATATAGTATAAATATAGTGGAGCTCTGGCTTAGTTGGATAAAGTTCCTGTCTAGTATACAGGATCCTGAGTTCATGTCTCATCAGTGCTTTCATATTTTCCATATTGTGAAGTTGTTCCAGCTAATAGATTTTTACTGCTGATTTTGGTCTCAGTTGACACATCTAAGTTCTTGGTGGTCGTTTGTCAGATCAATATTACAGGTTCATTGTCAGGTAAAAGATTAATGTACGGGTCAAAAGCTCCAGAAATTGTATTAGAAATCATAAAGACGTTTCACTACTTATTCAAGTGACTTTTCGGCTATGTTCATACAGAGCAGATACATGTAAAAGCACACAGCATATCCGCCCTGGTCGGTGCAAGGAATTCTAGCTGAATAAGCACACCAAATTGTGGTGCAGTTTTCCGTCCGGAACGTCCACTGTGGAAAAATCCTGTGCTGAAAAAAAAAAAATGAATATACTTACCATGATGACACGTCCTGACATTCTTCACCCCTGGGACGACATTTCATTCCCATGTGACCGCTGCAGCCTGTGATTGGCTACAGCAGTCACATGTGAAGAAACGCCATCCAGGAGGCCAGCCTGAACGAAGAGGCAAAGAATTCTGGGTAAGAATAAGATTATTATTTTATTCTGAGTTGCGATTTTTGCGGTGGAATTGCAGATGGAATCGCATCTGCTATTTGTTGCGGGATTTACCTCCCAATTGAATTCAATTGGGAAGACCAGCATCAAAGATTACGCAAACATAATTGGCATGCTGATTAAAAAAAACTGTACCACCGGTCAATTTTTGAGCATTTTTTCCACCTATCATTTACGCAGCCTGTGGATGAGATTTGTTCAAATCTCATCCACTCTGCTGCTACTGTATATGGCCCCTTTAGGATCCCTGACGGTGTGAAAATGACCTCTGCAAAGTACGTAGGGTTTATGACTGACCACTTTCTTCCGTGGTACAAAAAGAAGAACCGTGCCTTCCGTAGCAAACTTATCTTCATGCATGACAATGCACCATCTCGTGCTGCACAGAATACCTCTGTGTCATTGGCTGCTATGGGTATAAAAGGAGAGAAACTCATGGTGTGGCCCCCATGTTCCCCTGACCTCAACCCTATTGAGAACCTTTGGAGCATCCTCAAGTAAAATATCTATGAGGGTGGAAGGCAGTTCACATCAAAACAAAAGCTCTGGGAGGCTATTCTGACATCCTGCAAAGATATTCAAGCAGAAACTGTCCCAATACTCACAAATTCAATGGATGCAAGAATTGTGAAGGTGATATCAAAGAAGGGGTCCTATGTTAACATGTAACTTGGCCTGTTAAGTTTTTTTTTCATTGAAAGCGCTTTTGATTTCTGTAAATATGACCTCCTGATGCTGCAAATTCAACAAATTACCATTTTAGTTCTCTTTACAACCTTTAAAATGTTTTGATCTCTGTTGTAAATAATTATTTGAAACGGTGCATTTTGAGTTTTTTACTTCTAAAAAAAAATCTGTTATCATTACGAGATTTGTTCAATAAAATTCGCAGAATACTCCAACGGTTGATGGCTTGAAGATTATACTGACTGTCATTTGCATCGACTATTTAGGAAAATTAGCGAAAAATAACATTTGCATAATAATTTGGAACGCGGTGTATAGAAAAACAGCTCCAAAAACTGCCGTAAAAAAACGCTGCGTAAAAAGCGAGTTTGAATAAAAAACGCCTGAATATCAGGAGCTGTTTTCCCTTCAAAACAACTCCGTATTTTCAGACGTTTTTTTGCTAAGCGTGTGAACATAGTCTTAAGGATGAAGCCACTTTGGACTGCAGACAATTTCATTGGGTCTATTTGAAGACCTTAATCTGAAATGTTATAACCTCGGAAAGGTAAAAGACACTTCTCGAGCTTGGCATAAAGACAATGAGATGAGACGATGCAAGACAATTCACACTTGTTTGTGATGAGTGTCGACATCGGGGGAGAAAATAAATATGTCCTCCAAATACACAACAGCACAATTGTAAGGGTATGTGCACACACACTAATTACGTCCGTAATTGACGGACGTATTTCGGCCGCAAGTCCCGGACCGAACACAGTGCAGGGAGCCGGGCTCCTAGCATCATACTTATGTACGATGCTAGGAGTCCCTGCCTCGCTGCAGGACAACTGTCCCGTAGTATAATCATGTTTACAGTACGGTACAGTTGTCCTGCAGCGAGGCAGGGACTTCTAGCATCGTACATAAGTATGATGCTAGGAGCCCGGCT
This sequence comes from Rhinoderma darwinii, assembly GCF_050947455.1. NCBI lineage: Eukaryota > Metazoa > Chordata > Amphibia > Anura > Rhinodermatidae > Rhinoderma > Rhinoderma darwinii. Next base: position 637,835,260 of record NC_134687.1, on the reverse strand, counting down.
CCCTGCACTGTGTTCGGTCCACGACTTGCGGCCGAAATACGTCCGTCAATCACGGACGTAATTAGTGTGTGTGCACATACCCTAAAGGAGATCTAGGAAAACGTCATAAACAGCTGGAGCATTACTGAGACCAAAGGCCTAGCCAGACTTGTAGTGCCTGAATGTTTCTGTGTTTATGTATTCTTTTTTTAATCTATGCTGGGACTTAGGGCCAGTTCACACAGTTTTTTTACACGTTTTTTGATGCGGAAACTGCGTCGGAAACCGCATAAAAAAACGGCCGAAAATGCCTCCCATTGATTTCAATGGGAGGCGGAGGCATTTTTATTTCCCGCGAGCAGAAAAACCGTCTCGCGGGAAAAAGAAGCGACATGCCCTATCTTCGGGCGTTTATGTCTCTGACCTCCCATTAACATCGATGGGAGGCAAATGAAGCATATTTCGCTTCATTTTTTGTCTGCAGCGCTAAATGGCCGCGGGCGAAAAACGCAGCAAAAATCGGTGTGCAGGCAGAGCAAAATCTGCCTCAAAATTCCAAACGTAATTTTGAGGCAGATTTTCCACCTGCAAAAAACTCTGTGTGAACCCAGCCTTATAGTGCCTCAATATTCCAATGTGTATATTCTTTTCTAGTCTATGCTGGGATTTGTAGTGCCTCAATGTTCCAGTGTGCATTTATTAATTTCTAGGCTATGCTGTAACTTATAGTACCTCAGTGTTCCAGTGTGTATTCATTATTTTCTAGTCTATGCTGGGACTCGTAGTGCCTCAGTGTTCCAGTGTGTATTCATTATTTTCTAGTCTATGCTGGGACTTGTAGTGCCTTAGTGTTCCAGTGTGTATTCATTATTTTCTAGTCTATGCTGGGACTTGTAGTGCCTCAGTGTTCCAGTGTGTATTAATTATTTTCTAGTCTATGCTGGGACTTGTAGTGCCTCAGTATTCCAGTGTGTATTTATTGTTTTTAAGGCTATACTGGTACTTGTAGTATGTCAATGTTCCAGTTTGTATTTATTATTTTTCTATGCTATGCCGGTACTTGTAGTATCTCAGTGTTCCAGTGTGTATTTATTTTTTTCTAGGTTATGTTGGGACTTATAGTACGTCCGTGTTCCAGTGTGTATTTATTATTTTCTAGGTTATGCTGGGACTTATAGTACCTCAGTGTTCCAGTGTGTGTATTTATTATTTTCTGCGTTATGCTGGGACTTATGTTACAGTGTGTATTTATTATTTTCTAGGCTATACTGGGACTTATAGTACCTCAGTGTTCCAGTGTGTATTCATTATTTTCTAGTCTATGCTGGGATTTGTAGTATGTCAATGTTCCAGTTTGTATTTATTATTTTTCTAGGCTGTGCTGGGACTTGTAGTACCCGTGCTCCAGTGTGTATTTATTCTTTTCTAGGTTTATTTTATAAAAACTTAAGAAAAAAATCAACACTCACTTCCCCTGTGGCTCCTCTTCAGGCTCCCACCTTCAAATCACACTCTGGGTTAAGCCGCCACACTCGAAAACCACCACCCTTATTTACTCTGTTCGTTATTTTATGGTAAAAAAGTTGGAAATCCTGGGCCAGATATTCTAAACTGCAAGACATGGTGGATGTTGGAGTGAGGACTGGCCAGGTGGTTCTACAGATGTTCATGAAATATGGAGGTTTACCAATGATCCTGCAGGGGATTTATCAATCGTGTTACGTCAGCTTTCTGACGTTTTGCCGCAAGCCATATTTGTGCAAAATGTTGCGACTTTTCTTGTCTCAATACCTTTGAATATTAGGCGGGGTTAATTGTAAAGGGCTGGGGCCACAATCGGTCTGACAGATTTACTATTTCTTACGCCAGAAAATGTTGCAAATTGTACCGCAAATTTACACTTTGCTTTCCTGACTCTAAATGCGCCAAATTTATTAAGAGGCATGCACCTTTCAAAAACGTTGCCGCACTTTACTCCAACAAACTTTTGATTTAGACTGGTATATGGAACACTAGTCTACATAAATCTGCCCCTCTGTTCTCTATGATATTATACCTGAGTTATGGACGAATTCCAGAGAATAATGACACGAGAGACGGTGGTTTTAGCAATAAGCAGAAGTGTCATAAAAATAATTACTTTTCTTATTTTATTAAATATTGAGAGTTGTGACTCTTAATTCATGACCTGGGGAGTGTAAACTCCTTGTGACAGCCAAACTGACTGTCCTGCAATTGTTATAAAGGACAAATATCATTCTAAGGTCTGGAGGTAAGAGCCACAACCCAATGATCCAGAGAAAGGCGAAGAAAACCCCCGGAGATCTGTCTCTAAGAGGGTAAAATAATTCCTTCCTGACCCCATATGTGGCGATCGGATATCACCCTGGATAAGATCTATCGTCTGCCTACTACATCTGGACATAAATCAGAGTCTGGTTATAACATACAATACAATGTGACATGTCTACATTACAATGTATCAGAATCAGACAGTTCAGAATCAATTATTGCTGGGACGTCCAACGCTAAAGTGAGGATCCCGCCAATAAAGTCAATATTTCATGACGTTCTAGAGAGAATTAATACGTTTACAATATAAAACTGGAGATTGTGTGAGGATTATCTGATGGTCACTGCTGACAAATGTCCACAACTACCATTCAGAAAGATGGAGAAGATATATCCATAGAGAAAAATGTATTAATAGATAAATAGTGATAGAGAAAGATCTGGAGAGAAATCATGATATAGAGGGACGTAAATATAGATGGAAGAGAGATAGATCGATAGATCTAAATCTAAAAGCTGTTTTCCCAGAAACAAAATTTTTTAGGTGATGTTTGTTTGCTGGAGGTCCGACCGCTAGGGGCTCAGCGTTTACGGGAAAGCAGGTCGAGCGATAGTTCACAGGAGTGACCACTTGGAGATATCCGTATGTCCCATAGACAGCGAGTGGAGCAGTGGTGCCGCAGGCGCACTGACACTCTATATACACAGGGGAGACATAGACCTACGTTCTAGCAATCACTGGAGTCGCAGCGGTGGGACTTCCAGCGATCAGACATATATCACCTGTCCTGTAGGATAAGTGATGAATGTTGTTTATGTGAAAACACCTTTACACCGCGTTCCAAATTATTATGCAAATGTTATTTTTCGCTGATTTTCCTAAATAGTCGATGCAAATGACAGTCAGTATAATCTTCAAGCCATTAACCGTTGGAGTATAATGCAAATTTTATTGAACAAATCTCCTAATGATAACCGTTTTTTTTTTTAGAAGTAAAAAACTAAAAATGCACTGTGTCAAATTATTAGGCACAACTGTAATGATGGGGGTAAGGAAACAGACAAGTGAGCCCTAATCTACACGCCACTCAGTCCCTGCCTACTTGCAACGACCCGCCCTAGGCGACTGGGTACAACTGGGCGACGGTCCCTACGCTCAATAAGTGCACGACCGAAAAACAGACAAGGGTACAAAGAAGCAAGGGAAAAGGGGCAGTTGCCCACGGCAACACCGTGAGCAACAAGAGTGGTGAACGAGCCGAGTCAAACCAGGAGTGTACGAAGTACCAAACGCAGAGCAGGAGAGTAGTGAACAAGTCGAGTCAAACCAGGAGTGTACAAGGTACCAAACGCAGAGCAGGAGAGTAGTCAGTAAGCCAGGGTCAATATGAAGCAGGGTCAAATAGATCAAGAAGCTGCAGCAGCACCAGGAAACCAAAGGAGAAGAACCACAAGCAAGGAGGAACAGGAAAGGCAGGCACAAACAGACAGAGGGCGGGAGCTAGCTCAGTCTGGCCAGGCTGTGATAGGCTCTCCCACTCCTAAGCCTGCCATCCTGAGTGGTGGAAGATGGAGTCAGTCTCACAGGCATAGAAGCAGGTGCAGACTGATTACCTATGGGCGTAGATACAGAAGCTGTGCCTGGCAGATCCTTAACAGTACCCCCCCTTTTATGAGGGGCCACCGGACCCTCTCTAGATGGACCTGGTTTATTGGGGAAACGAAGCTGGAACTTCCTGACCAATACCCCAGCGTGAACATCCCGGGCGGGTACCCAAGTCCTATCCTCAGGCCCGTATCCTCTCCAATGAACCAGGTACTGGAGGGAGCCTTGGACCATCTTTCTGTCCACAATCTTGGCCACCTCGAATTCTACCCCCTCAGGGGTGAGAACGGGGACAGGAGGTTTCCTCGACGGAGCCAAGGACGGGGAGCAGCGTTTAAGGAGGGAGGCATGAAACACGTCGTGTACTCGAAAAGATGGGGGCAACTCCAGTCGGAAGGAGACAGGATTGAGGACTTCAATGACCTTGTACGGCCCTATAAACCGGGGAGCAAACTTCTTGGACGGGATTTTAAGGCGCAAGTTCTTTGACGATAGCCACACCAGATCCCCGACCATAAACAAGGGGTTAGCAGAACGTCTTCTATCTGCCTGAGTTTTTTGTATGCTCTGGGACGCCTCTAGGTTCTTCTGAACCTGGGCCCAGACTGTGCACAGTTCCTGATGAATGACATCTACCTCGGGATAGTTTGAACTACCATGTGAAACGGAGGAGAACCGTGGATTAAACCCAAAATTATAGAAAAAGGGGGAGACCCCTGACGAGTTACTGACCCGGTTATTAAGGGAAAATTCGGCGAGGGGAATGAATGAGACCCAATCATATTGACAGTCAGAGATAAAACACCTTAAATATTGTTCTAGAGACTGATTAGTCCTCTCAGTTTGGCCATTAGTTTGAGGATGGAAGGCAGAGGAGAAGGACAAATCAATCTCCAACTTTTTACAGAAGGCTCTCCAAAACAAAGAAACAAATTGTACCCCTCTGTTAGAAACAATATTGACAGGGACCCCATGGAGACGCAGGATGTGTTTGACAAACAAGGTAGCTAACGTCTTAGCATTGGGTAGTTTTTTGAGGGGCACAAAGTGGCACATCTTACTGAAGCGGTCAACTACAACCCACACCACCGACTTGCCTTGAGATGGAGGCAAATCGGTGATAAAATCCATGGAGATATGGGTCCAAGGTCTCTGGGGAATGGGCAAAGAACGTAGTAAGCCCGCTGGTCAGGACCTGGGAGTCTTGGACCTAGCACAAACCTCACAAGCGGCAACGTAGGCCTTAACGTCTTTAGGCAACCCAGGCCACCAATAGTTTCTGGCAATGAGGTGCTTGGTACCCAGGATGCCTGGATGGCCAGATAGTGCGGAGTCATGATTTTCCCTAAGTACCCTTAGCCGGAATTGCAGGGGAACAAACAGCTTGTTCTCAGGAAGGTTCCTGGGAGCTGAACCTTGATCAGCAGCAATTTCAGAAACGAAATCAGAATCAATAGAGGAAATGATTATACCTGGAGGCAAAATACAAGCAGGATCTTCCTCCGAAGGAGGGCTGGCCATGAAGCTACGCGACAGTGCATTGGCCTTAATATTTTTAGACCCAGCCCTATAGGTAACCAAAAAGTTGAATCTGGTAAAAAATAACGCCCATCGAGCTTGTCTCGGGTTTAGCCTCCGGGCAGATTCTAGGAAAACCAGATTCTTGTGGTCGGTAAGGACCGTTACCTGGTGCCTAGCCCCCTCCAGGAAGTGGCGCCACTCTTCAAATGCCCATTTAATGGCTAAGAGTTTGCGGTTGCCAATATCATAGTTACTCTCAGTGGGCGAAATCTTCCTGGAGAAGTACGCACAGGGACGGAGATGGGAACTCTCTACGTTGTTGGGGGGACACGGAGGCCCCGAGTTGCATAGGTACCTCCGAGTCTTCCGTGGAAGAACGAAGCAACGGAACCTCGGGATGCATCATAGGGGAGTCAGAGGAGAAAACACAAAAACGTTCACGTTGTCGTTCCCTGAGACGTCGGTCAAGTCGTACCGCTAAAGCCATAACCTGGTCTAGGGAGTCAGAAGAGGGATAGCTAACTAGCAGGTCTTTCAGGGCGTTTGACAGACCCAACCTAAACTGGCACCTTAAGGCAGGGTCATTCCACTGAGAAGCTACGCACCACTTCCTAAAGTCAGAGCAATACTCCTCAACAGGTCTCTTACCCTGACGTAAGGTCACCAGCTGACTCTCGGCAAAGGCAGTCCTGTCAGTCTCGTCATAAATGAGTCCGAGAGCAGAAAAGAAAAGATCAACGGAGGAAAGTTCAGGGGCGTCAGGAGCCAAGGAGAAGGCCCATTCTTGGGGCCCGTCCTGGAGCCGGGACATAATTATACCCAACCGCTGGCTCTCAGAACCTGAGGAGTGGGGCTTTAAACGAAAATAGAGCTTACAACTCTCCCGAAAGGAGAGAAAAGTCTTCCGGTCCCCTGAGAACCGCTCAGGCAACTTGAGGTGGGGTTCAAGAGGTGAGGGGCACTACCATGGTAGCGTCAGGCTGGTTGACCCTCTGAGCCAGGGCCTGGACCTGTAAGGAGAGACCCTGCATTTGCTGAGCCAGGGTCTCAAGGGGGTCCATAGTAGTGTGAGGGACCAGGGTAGACTAGGTACAAGGGCTTGTGATTATGTAATGATGGGGGTAAGGAAACAGACAAGTGAGCCCTAATCTACCCGCCACTCAGTCGCTGCCTACTTGTAACGACCCGCCCTAGGCGACGGGGTACAACTGGGCGACGGTCCCTACGCTCAATAATTGCACGACAGACAAACAGACAAGGCTACAAAGAAGCAAGGGAAAAGGGGCAGTTGCAACACCGTGAGCAACAAGAGTGGTGAACGAGCCAAGTCAAACCAGGAGTGTGCAAAGTACCAAACGCAGAGCAGGAGAGTAGTGAACAAGCCGAGTCAGACCAGGAGTGTACGAGGTACCAAACCGAGAGCAGGAGAGTAGTGAACAAGTCGAGTCAAACCAGGAGTGTACGAGGTACCAAACGCAGAGCAGGAGAGTAGTCAGTAAGCCAGGGTCAATATGAAGCAGGGTCAAATAGATCAAGAAGCTGCAGCAGGGCCAGGAAACCAAAGGAGAAGAACCACAAGCAAGGAGGAACAGGAAAGGCAGGCACAAACAGACGGCGGGAGCTAGCTCAGTCTGGCCAGGCTGTGATAGGCTCTCCCACTCCTAAGCCTGCCATCCTGAGTGGTGGAAGATGGAGTCAGTCTCACAGGCATAGAAGCAGGTGCAGACTGATTACATATGGGCGTAGATACAGAAGCGGTCCCTGGCAGATCCTTAACAACAACAGAGATCAAAACATTTTAAAGGTTGTAAAGAGAACTAAAATGGTAATTTGTTGAATTTGCAGCATCAGGAGGTCATATTTACAGAAATCAAAAGCTCTTTCAATAAAAAAAAACTTAACAGGCCAAGTTACATGTTAACATAGGACCCCTTCTTTGATATCACCTTCACAATTCTTGCATCCATTGAATTTGTGAGTATTTGGACAGTTTCTGCTTGAATATCTTTGCAGGATGTCAGAATAACCTCCCAGAGCTTCTGTTTTGAAGTGAACTGCCTCCCACCCTCATATATATTTTGCTTGAGGATGCTCCAAAGGTTCTCAATAGGGTTCTTGTCAGGGGAACATGGGGGCCACACCATGAGTTTCTCTCCTTTTATGCCCATAGCAGCCAATGACACAGAGGTATTCTTTGCAGCATGATATGGTGCATTGTCATGCATGAATATAATTTTGCTACGGAAGGCACGGTCCTTCTTTTTGTACCACGGAAGAAAGTGGTCAGTCATAAACTCTACGTACTTTGCAGAGGTCATTTTCACACTGTCAGGGACCCTAAAGGGGCCTACCATCTCTCTCCTCATGATTCCAGCCCAAAACATAACTCCACCACCTCCTTGCTGACGTCGCAGCCTTGTTGGGACATGGTGGCCATTCACCAACCATCCACTACTCCATCCATCTGGACCATCCAGGGTTGCACGGCACTCATCAGTAAACAACACGGTTAGAAAATTAGTCTTCATGTATTTCTGAGCCCAGTGCAACCGTTGGCCGAATAATAGCTTTATGCACACTTGCAGACCTCTGGAGGATCCTACACCTTGAGGTTCGCGGGACTCCAGAGGCACCAGCGGCTTCAAATTCCTGTTTGCTGCTTTGCAATGGCATTTTAGCAGCTGCTCTCCTAATCCTATTAATTAGTCTGGCAGAAACCTTCCTCATTATGCCTTTATCTGAATGAACCCGTCTGTGCTCTGAATCAGCCACAAATCTTTTTACAGTACGATGATCACGTCTAAGTTTTCTTGAAATGTCCAATGTTTCATACCTTGTCCAAGGTATTGCACTATTTCACGCTTTTCGGCAGCAGAGATCCTTTTTCTTTCTCATATTGCTTGAAACCTGTGGCCTGCTTAATAATGTGGAACGTCCTTCTTAAGTAGTTTTCCTTTGATTGGGCACACCTGGCAAACTAATTATCACAGGTGTCTGAGATTGATTACAATGATCCAAAGAGCCCTAAGACACAATACCATCCATGAGTTTAATTGAAAAACTAATAATTAAATGTTTATGACACTTAAATTCAATGTGCATAATAATTTGGAACACGGTGTAATCTAACCTAATTTCTAAGACTTGACTGTGTCTTTATCTTCCGATGATGTCTTTGTCTATTTATGAGATTTTCCGCTCTAGCAAAGGAAAAAAAAACAATTCAGTTTTATGTTCACTACAATCCCGCAGTATACATATCACCCAGTATGCACATCACCCAGTGTACACATCACCCAGTGTACACATCACCCAGTGTACACTTCACCCAGTGTACACTTCACGCACTGTACATATCACCCAGTGTACATATCACCCAGTGTACATATCACCCAGCATACATATCAACCAGTATACATATCATCCAGGGTACATATCCCCCAGTATACATATCACTCAGTGTACATATCATTCAGTATACATATTACCCAGTATAATAATCCAAAAAATTAAGAGACAGCACTCCAGGGAAAACTGTGAAAAAGGTGATGTGTTTATTCACCCCTTAGGCAGGCAACGTTTCGATCCGTCTCAGTGGGATCTTTGTCAAGCCTTTAACCAGCTGGCTAAAAAATAGAGCACCCAATCAATACAAAGTCCCGGTCTAGGGTACCTGAATAGTCCAGACAGTGGCCGAGGCTTTAGCACGGATGGAGGTGGGTGCAGCAGGTTACGCCAGACGTGGCGGATGACAGCAGGTTGCGCCAGACGTGGCGGATAACACTGGACGTGGCAGATGCCACTGGACGTGGCAGATGACAGCAGGTGCAGTAGGACACGACTCCAACACTAACAAGCTCAGGAACAAGGACACAGCACGGGATACAGGTAGCAGGGCACGGGAAACAACGGGAACAGGATAACCTTAAGGGACCATTTTGCAAGACTGACATGGGAATACTAACAACGCTCAGGCAATGAGCAAGAGGGTAGGGCCCTTCTTATAGTCCAGGGGAATCCCTACGGGACACAGGACCATCGGGTGTACGGTCCATGGCGGCCGCAGCCATGGACGCTACAGTATCCCCTCTCTTACGCCCCCTCTTCTTGGGGCCAGAGTGAGAAATGAACTTCTTAATGAGAGCAGAGGGACTGAGGTTCTCTTCTTGCTCCCAGGACATCTCCTCAGGAGCAAACCCTCTCCAGTCAACCAAATAGAAAGTCCTTCCTCCTACCCTTTTGCATTCCAGGATCTCCCTCACCTCAAACACATCAGATGAACGGCTGGGAGCAACTGCGGGACTGAGAGTCTTACTGTAGTGGTTCAGGACCACTGGTTTCAGGAGGGATACATGGAAGGAGTTGGGGATTCTGAGGGTATGAAGCAGCCGAAGCTTATAGGAGACAGGGTTTATCTTTTGTGGTATCTCAAAAGGTCAGAGGAACCTAGGAGCAAACTTGTATGAAGGCACCTTTAAACGAATATTCCGTGAGGACAGCCAGACTTTGGTACCTGGAAGATACTGAGGAGGCTCTCTTCTCTTTATATCCGTTTTTCACTTCATGCGATCGACTGACAGCAAAATAGAGGACCGGGTCTGTTGCCAGATTTGCAGAAAGTCCCCAAATACAGAGTCAGCAGCGGGTACCTGAGATGTAGCCGACACAAGAAGAGGGACTCTAGGATGTTGACTGTATACAATTTAGAATGGTGTGGAAGTGATGGACTCACTTGTGTGGTTGTTATACGAGAATTCGGCCCATGGAAGAAGCTGTACCCAGTTATCATGCGGATGAAGTGGAGGAGATAATTTTCAATGATCTGGTTAATCCTCTCTTCTTGTCCATTGGACTGGGGGTGATAGGCTGAGAAAAAGTCCAATCTCATATCCAGGAGTTTAGAGAGGGCTTTCCAGAATTTTGAGGTATATTGAACCCCACGATCAGACACGATGTGAAGGGGCAAGCCATGCAAGCGGAAGATGTGCTGAATGAAGAGACTCGCCAGTCGGGGAGCAGAAGGTAGGCCGGTCAGTGGGATAAAATGTGCCATCTTCGAGAACCGATCCACCACTACCACCAAGACAGTGTTGCATCCTGCTGAGGGAGGAAGGTCAGTGTTGCATCCTGCTGATGGAGAAAGGTCTGTGACATAGTCCATTGCAATGTGCTGCCAGGGTGCATTGGGTACAGGCAGAGGTTTGAGCAGACCGACGGACTTGGAGTGAGTAGAGACAAAGGCCACAACATCTTTGGGTAGCATGGGCCACCAGAAATGACGAGTACTCAGGTCTCGGGTTTTACGAACACCAGCGTGCGCAGCCAGTTTAGAGCTGTGTCTCCAGCGGAGAATTATTTTCCTGTCTGCCAACCGAACAAAAGTCATCTCTGGAGGGATGCCTCTAACCTGCAAAGGATTGGCAGTGACAATGCAGGACGGGTCTATGACACTTTGAAGGGACTCCACCTTGTCATCCATCTCAAATGACCTGTACAGGGCATCGGCCCTCACATTCTTGTCAGCGGCACGGTAGTGGAGCACAAATTCGAAACGGGTCAAGAACAGTTACCACCTGGCTTGACGGGGGTTTAGTCGTTGGGCCGACTAGAGATAGGTGAGGTTCTTGTGGTCGGTGTAGATCAGGATGGGGTGAGCTGCGCCCTCTAGCAGATGTCTCCACTCCTCCAGAGCCAATTTGATGGCCGGTATCTCTCGATCCACAATAGAGTAGTTGTGCTCTGCAGAGGAAAAAAGTCTCGAGTAATAACCACTTACTACTGCCTTTCCTTTGGAACTCCTCTGGAACAGAAGTGCACCTGCACCAACAGAAGAAGCGTCCACCTCCAATGAGAACTACCGAGACACATCAGGATGATGGAGGATTGAGGCTGAAGTGAAGGCTTTCTTGAGGCTATTAAATGCAGATTCTGCCTCTGGAGTCCACACCTTGGCATTCACACCCTTCTTGGTAAGGGTAGAGATGGGAGCCGTCAGTGATGAGAAGTTTGGGATAAACTGCCGGTAGAAGTTGGCGAATCCCAAAAAACGCTGTATGGACCTCAGGCCTTGAGGACGTGGCCATTCCAGAACAGACTTTACTTTCTCAGGATCCATCTTGAGACCCTGATCCGAGATGATGTAGCCCAGGAAGGGCAGAGAATTCTTTTCAAAGACGCACTTCTCCAGCTTGGCATATAGACGATTCTCCCTTAATCGCAGTATAACCTGAAGGATATGACTCCGATGAGTCGTCGGATCTGAACAGAAAATAAAAATATTATCAAGATAGACTACAACACATACATAGAGGAGATCTCGGAAGATATCATTGACGGATTCCTGGAAGACCGCAGGAGCGTTACAGAGTCCGAAGGGCATCACCAGGTATTCGTAGTGCCCATCTCGGGTGTTGAATTCCGTCTTCCACTCGTTACCTTGATGGATTCAGATCAAATTATAAGCCCCACGCAAGTCTAATTTTGAAAAAACCCTGGCACCTCGTATACAGTAAAACAGTTCGGATATAAGTTGCAACGGGTATTTGTTCTTGACCACGATCTGGTTGAGACCACGATAGTCAATGCAGGGTCAAAGAGATCCACCATTCTTTTTAACGGAGAAGAACCCGGCCCTGGATGGGGAGGAAGACTTTCGTACGAAACCTCTCTCCAAATTCTCATTGATATAGGCCGACAGGGATTGAGCCCCTGGCAAGGAGAGAGATATACCCATCCACGGGGAAGAGAGGCATTTGGAACCAGTTCAATGGGGCAGTCCTAAGTCCGATGTGGGGGCAGTGTCTCAGCCTCCCTCTTGCTGAAGACATCCGCAAACTGAGCGAAATGAGGGGGTAATCCTGCCAATGACTGAGGCAGGGAAGGCTGGACAGGATGGATCTGCAACAGACAGCGACCGAGGCACTTGGAGCCCCATTGGAGAACCTCTCCAGAATTCCAGTCCAGGACTGGGGCATGTAGTTAAAGCCAAGGCAGACCCAGCAGAACAGGAATGCCGGCTTTAGGCAAAACAAGAAACAAAATCAGTTCTGAATGAAGGGCACTAACTTGGAGCTTCAGCAGCTTGGTCTCAGATACAATCAGATCGGGCAGAGGCAGTCCATTGACACCTGATTCACACGAGCGCTGCGCATCTTGGACGTGAAAAACTGCAGTTTTTCATGTCCGAGGTGCATCCGTGCTCAGTGCTGCGGGAAATGATGTCATGCATCCACCATATTCGAGAGCCTATGGAGGGATGCGTGAAAAGATAGGACATGTCCTATTTTCGCACGGACCCTTCACACGGTCCGTTGAAACAACGGCTGTTTGAACGGCCACATTGAATTACATAGGTCCGTGGGACGGTCGCTGTTTCAACGGCCGTCTCACGGATGTTTAACACGTTCGTGTGAATCAGGCCTCACTGAGGCAACGGCCAAAGATGTCTCCAGAGGAACTGTGGGCAAGTGGAGATGATCCTCTAGATCCTTTTGGATGAAGTTTTCCGCAGACCCGGATAGACTTGGTGCGTCTTCTCACTACACACTATGATCACAGGAATGGTCAGCTTAGAATTTAATCTTTTATTTGGTACCGTTCCACCTAGGGTTCTTTCTCCAACCAATCCTCGGCACTTGGGTCTCTCTGGCCTGTGGGGACACAAACGCACAACATGGCGTCCGAGGCCACAATACAAAGTCCTGGTGAGCGTCTGCGTTGTCTCTCCTGGGTAGACCATTTGGCCCGCTCCATCTGCATAGGCTCCTCTGGTGGGACAACTGAAGAGGACAGTAGAGATTGCTGGAAAGTAGAATCCAGCCTAGGAAATCCTCTCTCCCGGAGAACCTCTTGGGAACGCTCCCGGATCCTCCTGTCAACCCGGGTGGCTAGTAGCATGAAATCGTCCAGGGTAGGTGGCAGATCGCGAGTGGCCAGCTCGTCTTTTATCCCAGAAGACAGTCAATGACAGATTGTGGCCACCAATTCCTCGTTGTTCCAGGTTAGTTCGGCCGCCAGGGTATGAAATTGAATGCCATACTCGCCCACGGAGGGTCTCCCTGGTGTAAGGTCAGCAAGGATGCAGCAGCAGAAAAAACTCTCCCAGGTTCCTCAAATATCGAACAGGAAGTCCATAAAAAGCACTGCAAGACACGATTCTCTGCTCCCTGAGGTTCCCACAGAGGATTTGCCCATGCCAGGGCTTTGCCAGTAAGGAGAGAGATTATGAAGGCGATAGTAGCGTCATCAGAGAAGGCCCCGGCATGTAGTCTGAAGTGGATCTGACACTGATTCAGAAATCCCCTCAACCTCGTGTCTCCATCATAGCAAGGAGGTAACGGCAGGAAGCATAGGGGATTGGCACTGGTACAGACACGAGGTGTAGCAGGAGGTACAGCAGGAATAGGTGCAGTGGCGACTGTGGCTTGACCAACCGGCCGATGTGCAATGGCGTTCAACGACAGGAGGAGTGACTGAAGGTCTTGCATCTCTGCCAGCATGGCTTGTGTCGTCAAGGTCTCAGGTTGACCAGCGGGGTCCATGGCCTGAGCGTACTGGCCTGAGCGTACTGTCACGGTCTGTGGGTATGTGGACCCACTAAGCCGCACCGCCGTAGCGGGGAGGCAGCTGGCCAAACAGAGCACCCAATCAATACAAAGTCCTGCTCTAGGGTACCTGAATAGTCCGGACAGTGGCCGAGGCTTTAGCACGGATGGAGGTGGGTGCAGCAGGTTACACCAGATGTGGCGGATTACAGCAGGTGCAGCAGGTTGCACCAGATGTGACGGATAACACTGGACGTGGCAGATGACACTGGACGTGGCAGATGATAGCAGGTGCAGTAGGACACGACTCCAACAATAACAGGCTAGGGAACAAGGACACAGCACAGGATACAGGTAGCAGGGAACGGGAAACAACAGGAAGAAGATAACACTAAGGGGCCATTTGCAAGACTGACATGGCATAAACTAACAACACTCAGGCAATGAGCAAAGGGGCAGGGCCCTTCTTATAGTCCAGGGGAATTATGGGCTAATTGATGATGATTCCCATGTGCGCGCAATGGCCCTTTAAGGCCGGGTACGAGCGTGCGAGCGCACTCTGCGGGACACAGCAGACCAGAGCGGAAGTGAGCGCTGACATCTCCTGGGAAGGAGATGCGAGCCAGCGCTCACAGATCCATGGCTGCGGCCGCCGGAGGGTCATGTCATGGAATGTTCAGGTATCATGTGGTCTTGTAATGTCATGGAATGTTCAAGTATCATGTGGTCTTGTGATGTCATGGAATGTTCAGGTATCATGTGGTCTTGTGATGTCATGGAATGTTCAGGTGTCATGTGGTCTTGTGATGTCATTGAATGTTCAGGTATCACATGGTCTTGTGATGTCATGGAATATTTAGGTATCATGTGGTCTTGTGATGTGTCACGATCACAGGGTATGTGGACCCACTAGGCCGTCCGCTGTAGCGGAGAGGCACCTGGCCTAGTCACAGTCTATACAAGAGTCTATAGCAGGCCGTAACACACGGGTACCTGAACTAGTCCAAACAGTGGCCGAGGCTTCAGTACGGATGGAGGTGGGTGCAGCAGGTTGCGCCAGACGTGGCGGATAATACTAGACGTGACAGACGACACTGGACATGGCAGAAGACACTGGACGTGGCAGACGACACTGGATGTGGCAGACGACACTGGACGTGGCAGAAGACACTGGACGTGGCAAACGACAGCAGGTGCAGTAAGACACAACTCCAACACTAATAGACTCAGGAACAAGAACACAGCACAGGATATAGGATGCAGGATAACAGGGCATGGGTAAAAACTGGAACGGGATAACACTAAGGGACCATTTGCAAGACTGACATGGGATACCCTAACAACACTCAGGCAAGGATCAGAAGGGCAGGGCCCTTCTTATAGTCCAGGAAATCATGTGTAGTTGATGATGATTTCCAAATGTGTTCGCGCTGGCCCTTTAAGACCGAGCACGAGCGTGCGCGCGCGCACCCTATGGAACACAGTGGACTGGAGCGGAAGTGAGCGCTGGCGTCTTCTAGGAAGGAGATGCGAGCCAGCTCTCTCAGATCCATAGCTGCGGCCGTCAGGGGGTGAGTAAATTTGGCAGCCCGCGGCCATGGACGCTAAATTAGGTCATGGAATGTTCAGGTATCATGTGGTCTTGTGATGTCATGGAATGTTGTGGTATCATGTGGTCTTGTGATGTCATTGAATTTTCAGGTATGTGGTCTTGCGATGTCATCGAATGTTCAGGTATCATGTGGTCTTGTGATGTCATGGAATGTTCAGGTATCATGTGACCTTGTAATGTATTTTGGTGTCGAGGGTGCCATAGCCAAATATCAATAAAGTCTCCAATATTAAAACAAATGCCATCTATTTTGTTGGTGGGAATCGTGTTCTGTGTTATATAAATGGTTAATGATTTGTATGGGTGCTCACCATAACCCCTTCACGCACCATGACGTAAGTACACGTCATGGTGGATGGGGAGAAGTATAAAGCGGGCTCATGCACTGAGCCGGCTCCATATACTGTGGTTGTCAGCTGTGTTTTACAGCTGACACCCGGCACTAATGGCCAGGAACAGCGATCGCGCTGTTCCTGGCCGTTTAGCCCCTCAAATGCTGCGGTCAATCGTGACCGCAGCATCAGAGGCATTTTATGGTTACCATGGCAGCCCAGGGGCCTAATGAAGGCTTCCAGGTCTGCCTTCACTCTACCTCTGTTAAGCCCTGCCTGTGGAAGCTGGAAAGAATGACAATATACTGCAATACAGTGATCTAACAATTGTTGGTTCAAGTCCCCTAGTGGAACTAATAAAAAGTGTAAAAAAATGTAAATAAAGTTGTTAGTAATGAAAAAAATTAAAAGTTCAAACCCCCCCCCTTTTACCATTTTTCCTCTGAAGTAATGTAAAAATAAACAAAATTGGTATCGGTGCATCCATAATAGTCAGAAATATTACAATATACCATTATTAAATGCGTACGGTAAACGCCGTAAACAGAAAAAATATAAACCGCCAGTATCGCTGTTTTTTGGTCAACTTAGTGGTAAAAGAGATCAAGAGATCATATGTATTAATAAAAACGACAACTCGTGCAACAAAAAAGAAGCCCCCACACTCAATCAACGAAAAAATAAAAAAGTTATGGCTTTCAGAATGTGTAAAAAAAACTTTGTTTTTTTCTAATAAATAGTTTTTTCTTTGTAAAAGGAGTAAAACATTAAAAAAACCTATATAAATGTATCGCCATTTCATATTGACCAGCAGAATAAAGTTCATTTGTCGTTTTTACCATACGGTCAAAGACATAAAAACGAAACCCAAGGGAAAATGGAGGAATCACAGTTTTTTCCAGTTCCACCCCACAGAGAATTTTTCTTCAGTTTCCCAGTACTTTATATGGTGAGAATAGAAACTACAACTCATCCGCAAAAACAAGCCCTCACGCCGCTCTATTGACGGAAAAACAAAAAAGTTATGATTAATAGAAGGCGGGGAGGGAAAAATACAAAATAAAAAAATGGCTTCAACTTTAAGGAGTTAATAATTGGCTTTTATTTTTCTGGGATGTCGCTCCGAGGAGGTTTCCGGACTTAAAACAAAAAATCCCATGCTGATGCCTTATAATCCCCCAAAGCTTCAGCGCCACCATGTCCAGGCTGTTATTATGGGATATCAGAAGACGTGACATGGAGGAGGTATAAGAGAGAACTACAACTCCCAGCATGTCCAGACTGTTATTATGGGATATCAGAAGACGTGACATGGAGGAGGTATGAGGAGAGAACTACAACTCCCAGCATGTCCAGGCTGTTATTATGTGATATCAGAAGACGTGACATGGAAGAGGTATAAGAGGAGAGAACTACAACTCCCAGCATGTCCAGACTGTTATTATGGGATATCAGAGGACATTACAGGGAGGAGGTATAAGAGGAGAGAACTACAACTCCCAGCATGTCCAGGCTGTTATTATGGGATATCAGAAGACGTGACATGGAGGAGGTATAAGAGGAGAGAACTACAACTCCCAGCATGTCCAGGCTGTTATTATGGGATATCAGAAGACGTGACATGGAGGAGGTATAAGAGGAGAGAACTACAACTCCCAGCATGTCCAGGCTGTTATTATGGGATATTTGAAGATGTAACATGGAGGAGGTATAAGAGGAGAGAACTACAACTCCCAGAATGTCCAGGCTGTTATTATGGGATATCAGAAGACGTGACATAGAGGAGGTATAAGAGGAGAGAACTACAACTCCCAGCATGTCCAGGCTGTTATTATGGGATATCAGAAGACGTGACATGGAAGAGGTATAAGAGGAGAGAACTACAACTCCCAGCATGTCCAGACTGTTATTATGGGATATCAGAGGACATTACAGGGAGGAGGTATAAGAGGAGAGAACTACAACTCCCAGCATGTCCAGGCTGTTATTATGGGATATCAGAAGACGTGACATGGAGGAGGTATAAGAGGAGAGAACTACAACTCCCAGCATGTCCAGGCTGTTATTATGGGATATCAGAAGACGTGACATGGAGGAGGTATAAGAGGAGAGAACTACAACTCCCAGCATGTCCAGGCTGTTATTATGGGATATCAGAAGACGTGACATAGAGGAGGTATAAGAGGAGAGAACTACAACTCCCTGCATGTCCAGGCTGTTATTATGGGATATCAGAAGACGTGACATGGAAGAGGTATAAGAGGAGAGAACTACAACTCCCAGCATGTCCAGACTGTTATTATGGGATATCAGAGGACATTACAGGGAGGAGGTATAAGAGGAGAGAACTACAACTCCCAGCATGTCCAGGCTGTTATTATGGGATATCAGAAGACGTGACATGGAGGAGGTATAAGAGGAGAGAACTACAACTCCCACCATGTCCAGGCTGTTATGGGATATCAGAAGACGTGACATAGAGGAGGTATAAGAGGAGAGAACTACAACTCCCAGCATGTCCAGGCTGTTATTATGGGATATCAGAAGACGTGACATGGAGGAGGTATGAGAGAACTACAACTCCCAGCATGTCCAGGCTGTTATTATGGGATATCAGAGGACATTACAGGGAGGAGGTATAAAAGAGGACTACAACTCCCAGCATGACCAGGCTGTTATTATGGGATATCAGAGGACATTACAGGGAGGAGGTATAAAAGAGGAGAACTACAACTCCCAGCATGTCCAGACTGTTGTTATGGGATATCAGAGGACATTACAGGGAGGAGGTATAAAAGAGGACTACAACTCCCAGCATGACCAGGCTGTTATTATGGGATATCAGAGGACATTACAGGGAGGAGGTATAAAAGAGGAGAGAACTACAACTCCCAGCATGACCAGGCTGTTGTTATGGGATATCAGAGGACATTACAGGAGGTATAAGAGGAGAGAACTACAACTCCCAGCATATCCAGGCTGTTATTATGGGATATCAGAAGATGTGACATGGAGGAGGTATAAGAGGAGAGAACTACAACTCCCAGCATGTCCAGGCTGTTATTATGGGATATCAGAGGACATTACAGGGAGGAGGTATAAGAAAGGACTACAACTCCCAGCATGTCCAGACTATTATTATTAGATATCAGAGGACATTACAGGGACGGGTATAAGAAAGGACTACAACTCCCAGCATGTCCAGACTATTATTATTAGATATCAGAGGACATTACAGGGACGGGTATAAGAAAGGACTACAACTCCCAGCATGTCCAGACTATTATTATTAGATATCAGAGGACATTACAGGGACGGGTATAAGAAAGGACTACAGCTACATTCCCCTGGCTCCAGCTCTCACACAATTGCTGACAACCTATAGAAGAAAACACTGAATCCATCGCTTCTCCATACAGCATAGGAGCCACGCCCCCTCACAGGAGCCACGCCCCCTCATATTACGTGATGGTCATCACTTCACACAGCACGGGAGCCCCGCCCCCTCACAGAGTGCCGCCTCTCATGTCACGGGATCATTACCACGGGCCTTCATCCATCAGTTCTCCCCTCCACTGATAAGCTCCGCCCCTCCTGCCCCTGTCATATGGTGGTGACGTCATCACAGGTCCTTCAGCTATTTCCGTGAATGAAGCAGAGAGCAGCGCTGGTCGAGTGTTCTCTCTGTTATCAGCCATGCAGAGGCGGTAAGGTAAGCATTTTATAGAGCATGCGCTGGCCGGTTGTACTCTCTGTTATCAGCCATCATGTAGCGGTAATGTCAGCATATTATAGAGCAGGCGCTGGTCGGGTATTCTTTTTGTTATCAGCCATAATGGCAGAGGTGAATCGAGTGCAGCGGCGGTGACATCAGATGACTTCTGTGCGTGCGGCGGTGACATCCGTGTGCGTTCATTGGTGACATCCGTGTGCGTTCATTGGTGACATCCGTGTGCGTTCATTGGTGACATCAGTGCGCGTTCATTGGTGACATCCGTGTGCGTTCATTGGTGACATCGGTGCGCGATCATTGGTGACATCGGTGCGCGTTCATTGGTGACATCGGTGCGCGTTCATTGGTGACATCCGTGTGCGTTCATTGGTGACATCGGTGCGCGTTCATTGGTGACATCGGTGCGCGTTCATTGGTGACATCGGTGCGCGTTCATTGGTGACATCCGTGTGTGTTCATTGGCGACATTCGTGTGTGTGTTCGGCGGTGGTGTGTGTGCGCGCGCGGCGGTGACATCAGTGTGTGTTCGGCGGTCTTATGATTGTTTGTGGCGGTGACATCAGTGTGTAATAGGATTCTGCTATAAATACAGATATGGACACGAGATTAATCTAACCTGGGGTTTTATTTGATCACTCCCTTACACTTCTGGGCACATGAACTGAGGAATCCGTATAAGGCCTCATGCACATGACCGTAGTGGTGTGCACGGCAGTGTCTTGCGGCTCGGACGGCCGCAGAGTGTCACCCGCGGGCCACCCGCAAATCGCACGCCATGCACATGGCCGTATGCATTCATTTCAATGTGCCTGGACTGCAAAATGCGGCCGTAATAAGGCATGTCCTATCTTTTTGCGATCCAGGCTCCCGGGCAATGCACAGACCATGGAAGCCACGGTAGTGTTCATGGGCCCATTGAAATGAATGGGGGCGCAATTCACCCACAGATTTGCGGGTGAATTGCAGCCGCAATAATAAGTTTGTGCATGGGATCTAAGACTGGGGGCAGGGATGTCACCTCCCCGGAGTCCCCCCTCCATCTATGTAATGTGTGTGAGGATGTCACTTCTGCTCTCTTTTCATTTGGGTCACGGTGGGGGTCACTCACTATCTTGGTACAATATGGCTCGATGACTAGCTGCTACCTTCTTCCCAGATCTCCTCAGTGGTCACTGGTCACACTGGTGACTTATTTGTAGGCCCCACAGGGAATCTGACTGAGACTCTACAGTACACCGCCCATTAATACCAACATGGAGGACACATCTCTTCAGCCGCAGCACAATCTGTCGCTTCATCTTATACTCACGTGCTCAGAGATTTCCACACATTACAGGAAGCCATAAATCAAATTCACTCAGGTATCCCTCCATCACTGTTACCAGGAGCTCCGCATCACTCAGGTATTCCTCCATCACTGTTACCAGGAGCTCCGCATCACTCAGGTATCCCTCCATCACTGTTACCAGGAGCTCCGCATCACTCAGGTATTCCTCCATCACTGTTACCAGGAGCTCCGCATCACTCAGGTATTCCTCCATCACTGTTACCAGGAGCCCCGCATCACTCAGGTATTCCTCCATCACGGTTTTACCAGGCGCTCTATAGATCACTCAGGTATTCCTCCATCACTGTGTTACTAGGAGCTCCGCATCACTCAGGTACTCCCCCATCACTGTGTTACCAGGAGCTCTGGATGACTCAGGTATTCCTCCATTACTCTGTTACCAGGAGCTCCTCATCACTCAGGTATTTATCCATCACTGTGTTACCAGTAGCCCCGCATCACTCAGGTACTCCCCCATCACTGTGTTACCAGGAGCTCTGGATGACTCAGGTATTCCCCCATCACTGTGTTACCAGGAGCTCTGGATGACTCAGGTATTCCCCCATCAATGTTACCAGGAGCCCCGGATCACTCAGGTATTCCCCCATCAATGTTACCAGGAGCTCCACATCACTCAGGTTTTCCTCCATCACTGTGTTACCAGGAGCCCCGGATCACTCAGGTAGTTCTCCATCACTGTGTTACCAGGAGCTCCACATCACTCAGGTATTCCTCCAACGCCATGTTACCAGGAGCTCCGGATCACTCAGGTATTCCTCCAACACCGTGTTACCAGTAGCTCTGGATCACTCAGGTATTCCCCCATCAATGTGCTAACAGGAGCTCCCCATCACTCAGGTATTCCTCCGTCACTGTTACTAGGAGCTCCGCATCATTTAGGTATTCCTCCATCAATGTGTTACCAGGAGCCCCGCATCACTCAGGTATTTCTCCATCACTGTGTTACCAGGACCTCCGCATCACTCACGTATTTCTCCATTACTGTGTTACCAGGACCTCTGCATCATTCAGGTATTCCTCCAACACGGTTTTACCAGGCGCTCTGGATCTCTCAGGTATTTCTTCATCACTGTGTTGCCAGGAGCTCTGCATCGCTCAGGTATTTCTCTATCACTGTGTTACCAGGAGCTCGATATCGCTCAGGTATTTCTCCATCACTGTGTTACCAGGAGCTCCACATCACTCAGGTTTTCCTCCATCACTGTGTTACCAGGAGCCCTGGATCACTCAGGTATTTCTCCATCACTGTGTTACCAGGAGCTCCGCATCACTCAGGTATTCCTCCAACGCCATGTTACCAGGAGCTCCGGATCACTCAGGTATTCCGCCAACACCGTGTTACCAGGAGCTCTGAATCACTCAGGTATTCCCCCATCAATGTGTTAACAGGAGCTCCACATCGCTCAGATATTTCTCCATCACTGTGTTACCAGGAGCACCGGTTCACTCAGGTATTCCTCCATCACTATGTTACCAGGAGCTCCGGATCACTCAGGTATTCCTCCATCACTGTGTTACCAGTAGCCCCACATCACTCAGGTATTCCCCCATCACTGTGTTACCAGGAGCTCTGGAACACTCAGGTATTCCCCCATCAATGTTACCAGGAGCTCCACATCACTCAGGTATTCCTCCATTACTCTGTTACCAGGAACTCCGCATCATTCAGGTATTCCTCCATCACTGTGTTACCAGGAGCCCCGGGTCACTCAGGTATTCCTCCTTCAATGTTACCAGGAGCATCGCATCACTCAAGTATTCCTCCATCACTATGTTACCAGGAGCCCCGGATCCTCAGGTATTCCTCCATCACTATGTTACCAGGAGCTCCGCATCACTCAGGTATTTCTCTATCACAGTGTTACCAGGAGCTCTGTATCGCTCAGGTATTCCTCCATCACTGTGTTACCAGGAGCTCCACATCACTCAGGTATTTCTCCATCACTGTGTTACCAGGAGCTCCACATCACTCAGGTTTTCCTCCATTACTGTGTTACCAGGAGCCCCGGATCACTCAGGTATTTCTCCATCACTGTGTTACCAGGAGCTCCACATCACTCAGGTATTCCTCCAACGCCATGTTACCAGGAGCGCCGGATCACTCAGGTATTCCTCCAACACCGTGTTACCAGGAGCTCTGGATCACTCAGGTATTCCCCCATCAATGTGCTAACAGGAGCTCCACATCACTCAGATATTTCTCCATCACTGTGTTACCAGGAGCCCCACATCACTCAGGTATTCCCCCATCACTGTGTTACCAGGAGCTCCACATCACTCAGGTATTCCTCCATTACTCTGTTACCAGGAACTCCGCATCATTCAGGTATTCCGCCATCACTGTGTTAGCAGGAGCTCCGCATCACTCAGGTATTCCTCCATCACTGTGTTACCAGGAGCACCGGTTCACTCAGGTATTTCTCCATCATTGTGTTACCAGGAGCTCCGCATCACTCAGGTATTCCTCCATCACTATGTTACAAGGAGCTCCGGATCACTCAGGTATTCCTCCATCACTGTGTTACCAGTAGCCCCACATCACTCAGGTATTCCCCCATCACTGTGTTACCAGGAGCTCTGGAACACTCAGGTATTCCCCCATCAATGTTACCAGGAGCTCCACATCACTCAGGTATTCCTCCATTACTCTGTTACCAGGAACTCCAGATCATTCAGGTATTCCGCCATCACTGTGTTAGCAGGAGCTCCGCATCACTCAGGTATTCCTCCATCACTGTGTTACCAGGAGCCCCGGGTCACTCAGGTATTCCTCCTTCAATGTTACCAGGAGCACCGCATCACTCAGGTATTCCTACATCACTATGTTACCAGGAGCCCCGGATCCTCAGGTATTCCTCCATCACTATGTTACCAGGAGCTCCGCATCACTCAGGTATTTCTCTATCACTGTGTTACCAGGAGCTCTGTATCGCTCAGGTATTCCTCCATCACTGTGTTACCAGGAGCTCCGCATCACTCAGGTATTTCTCCATCACTGTGTTACCAGGAGCTCCACATCACTCAGGTATTCCTCCATCAATGTTACCAGGATCTCCGGATCACTCAGGTATTCCTCCATCACTGTGTTACCAGGAGCTCCACATCACTCAGATATTCCTCCATCAATGTTACCAGGACCCCCGGATCACTCAGGTATTCCTCCATCGCTATGTTACCAGGAGCTCTGGATCACTCAGGTATTCCTCCATCACTGTGTTACCAGTTGCCCCGCATAACTCAGGTATTCCCCCATCACTGTGTTACCAGGAGCTCTGGATCACTCAGGTATTCCCCCATCAATGTGTTACCAGGAGCTCCACATCACTCAGATATTTCTCCATCACTGTGTTACCAAGAGCCCCGGATCACTCAGGTATTCCCCCATCAATGTTACCAGGAGCTCCACATCACTCAGGTATTCCTCCATTACTGTGTTACCAGGAACTCCACATCATTCAGGTATTCCGCCATCACTGTGTTACCAGGAGCTCTGCATCACTCAGGTATTCCTCCATCACTGTGTTACCAGGAGCTCTACATCCCTCGGGTATTCCTCCATCACTGTGGTACCAGGAGCTCCGCATCACTCAGGTGTTCCCCCATCAATGTGTTATCAGGGGCTCAATATCACTCAGGTATTGCTCCATCACTATGTTACCAGGAGCCCCGGATCACTCAGGTATTCCCCCATCAATGTGTTACCAGGAGCTCCACATCACTCAGATATTTCTCCATCACTGTGTTACCAAGAGCCCCGGATCACTCAGGTATTCCCCCATCAATGTTACCAGGAGCTCCACATCACTCAGGTATTCCTCCATTACTGTGTTACCAGGAACTCCACATAATTCAGGTATTCCGCCATCACTGTGCTACCAGGAGCTCCGCATCACTCAGGTATTCCTCCATCACTGTGTTACCAGGAGCTCTACATCCCTCGGGTATTCCTCCATCACTGTGTTACCAGGAGCTCCGGATCACTCAGGTGTTCCCCCATCAATGTGTTATCAGGGGCTCAATATCACTCAGGTATTGCTCCATCACTATGTTACCAGGAGCCCCGGATCACTCAGGTATTCCCCCATCAATGTGTTACCAGGGGCTCAACATCACTTAGGTATTGCTCCATCACTATGTTACCAGGAGCCCCAGATCACTCAGGTATTTCTCCATCACTATGTTACCAGGAGCCCCGGATCACTCAAGTATTCCTCCATCACTGTGTTACCAGGAGCTCCGCATCACTCAGGTATTTATCCATCACTGTTACCAGGAGCTCTGCATCACTCAGGTATTTATCCATCACTGTGTTACCAGGAGCCCTGCATCAGTCAGGTATTCCTCCATCACTGTGTTACCAGGAGCTCTGGATCACCCAGTTAATCCGTCATCACTTATTATTTAAACTGAGAAGGAATACCACATGTATGTGAGGTAATAAAATTAACCCATAATCACTGCACATGGGAACCCATACAAGATATATAAACCGACATAAACTTCCCTTGATGCTATAATAAAGAATATCCATCCATTGTAGAGAAAAATACAAAATTCTTTATTAAGACACAAAGGGAACATAATCAAAGTTAGTATATATTTATAATCCCTGATCCCCATGGAGGTCATCCCACACAGAGCAACCTCTATCGTACGAAGAACATCATTATGATTATTAGCAATACATATCTATGGGAAAGGATATTGTGGGCACATAAACCAAAGTCACTTATACTTCACTAATTTTAAGTATGCCAAGCATGTGCAGAAAGGATCGGGTCTCCTTCTGCACATGCTTGGCATACTTAAAATTAGTTAGGTATAGGTGACTTTGGTTTATGTTTCCTCAACAGTGGGGGCCGTTCTATAGAGGATGACCTCTGTGGCTACTATTGATCAATATAATTTGGCATCATCTATATTTCATGTATACTGCGCATTCCTATGCATTGGGGGGATTAGTAACTCTTTTTACATTAGATTGCTGGCATTGTTTATTGTCGATGCCAGCACCCAACATGGCTGCAACCAATTCATAAACGTAGCACGCATGCGGGTGTTGAGGGGCCGTTCGTGACGTTTATGGCGCGATGTGGAATTGAACTTTTCAAGCGCGGCATAAAAACTTTTGGGGCATTTTCTACTCTAGAAAACTGATGTGGAAAGGCTCAATAATTCCCCCATGGTTCTTTACTATCTGGAATCGTTACATTATTACATCATTGGTGGTCAGGGTTTCTCCCTTGTCTTGTAGAGTGATTTTGGAGGACACAAACTTTTTTATTGGTGGGTCCTGTAGAATAATGATATATATAACGATAAAAAATAATGCAGCTTCTGAATTAATGTGTGGAATCTCGTGATCTTAAGGCCGAATGTACACGAGCGTGTGCGTTTTACGCGCGCAAAAAACGCGGCCTTTTTGCAGCTCAAAATGCACTTAACAGCTCCGTGTGGCAGCATCATATGGTGCGCGGCTGCGTGATTTTCGCGCAGCCGCCATCATGACACTCTGTATGTTTGTACATTGACTTCAATGGGTGCGTGATGCGCGAACAATGCACAAATATAGGACATGTCGTGCGTTTCACGCAGAGGACACACGCTGCGTGAAAATCACTGACAGTCTGCACGTCCCCATAGACTAACATAGATCCGTGCGACGCGCGTGACAAGCACGCGCGTTGCACGGACTTATTACACGTTCGTGTAAATTCGCTCTAACTGTGAGCTGCGCGAATCTTACGCATTTATTAAGGAGTTGCTTTTTGGGTGCACTCATCTATAAGTGATCGTCCGTCTCTTGTAATCGTAATTCATGATTTTATGTACATGTGGCAGCGATACTTGGCATGAATTCTACTGTTCTACACTTCCAGGTGTGTGAGGATGCCATCGGCTTTATTTACCATCTTTTTTAGTAGACACTGGTCTTCATGTGGAAGTGAGGAACACTTTAAGATTCGAGCCGCTGGTGCGTCTATTCTTGATGTCTTGTCCCATTTCTCCGAATCTTCCTCTGCCAATAATTACTTGCCTATGAAGCTCCTGGAAACAAAAAATCTTTTTTTCTGGATCGGAGCATCCTTTTCGGATTAGCTTCTTAATGTTCTTATGGATTGGGAACACGCTTCCTTCTCTTGAATTCAAACCTTTGATCCTGTACTGATTTAGGTTCTTCGATCTGCGTGGTGACTCTTAAAGACTTGAAGAGTCAGAGGAGTTTTGTCTCGAAGTTGAAGGCATCAGAGAGGAAGGCCGATATCTCTGAGAAAGGGCTGAGTCCACTTCTTCCTGAGTCATCCTCTGATGTATTGTGTATTGTAGCAGAGAGGAGGATTCTTCATTAACCACTCTCTCGGTGCATGGATGGAAAAGTGGTTTCTTGTACGAAGGGGTCACAATCATACAAGAAATGTCACATTCTTTTATTGCGGATCGGGGCTTCTGAGCTTCTCCTTTACCTCCTTCAAAAGTAAGGTATAATAAATATCAGAGCTATATAATGCCTTACAGAGCGCAAAAAGAGAGAAGACTTTTTTTATTTTATTTTGGGATATAAAAAATAATACCACTCGTACTGGACTAGAGGCATTAGATCGTTCGGCAGACTCTGCACGCAAGGTCTTAGTATAACTAAGGTGGACACCACAGCACGTAAATGTGTTAAAAAAGATAAAGATAAATACATCTTAAGAGTATATACCATAAATGTCTGAAAGATGTGGGTCTAAACTCTGGGATCCACACCTATGCTGAGAATGGGGTCTCCCAAACTTTTTGTTAGATGACCACTGTATCCAGACGGAGAATGAATAGAGAGGTGACCACACATGTGCACGATTCTCCATTCACTTCTGTAGGAGTTACGGAAACAGCCGAGCACGGCCAGAGGTGGAGCCGCATCTATCAGACATTTCTGGCATGTCCTGGGGAGAAATGTCCGTGTTGGGAATACCCCTTTATTCCATGTGGTGACAGCTTTGAGTAGATGTTTCTCTCAATGATCAATAAGTGAGGTTCTGTAATTCACACATTATGTTGTCCCCTGTATGACTTCCATCTTCTCCTTTCTTAAAGGTGTCTGCAGTACTAGATCCTCCACATGTTCTCGTCCACAACGTTCCTTCTGTTGAATCACCCACCAAGGATGGACAAGGACAAGAATGAGATGAGCAGAAGAATATTAAACTTCACCTTGGAGATCATCTACCTGTTGAGCGGAGAGGTAAACTTTTCTACATTATAGAACAAGTCACACATAGTGAAGGGACAATACATAATAGGAAGAATCCAGTGTCCTGTATAACGGCGTCCAGACCTTCCAAGTGACGGCAAGAAGCCAACAGCAGAAAAGCTGAAGATCAGCCACCAATATGGTCAGTTATGTGTCATGTCACCAATGCAGCAATAGTAATGTTGTAGAGCAATGAGAATGAAAAGTAGGAGGGATCAGGATGACATCTATATAGAAACATAGAAGATGACGGCAGGAGGAGAGCACATGGTCTATCTAGCCCCCCCCCACAACTAAGGTCCGATTGTGCCATTTGTACTTGTTTAGTTTCTTTCCTCCTGTAACATATGTGAAGGTTTCCATCATGTCCCCCCATTTCCTTCTTTCCTCCAGAAGATACAAATTACGTTCTTAAAAGGGGTTGTCTGTGCATGGGGCAGTTTTCCATAATGATGACCTATCTACAGGATAGGTTATCAGTATATGATCGATTTGGTTCCGACAACTGGACCCCGCACCGATCAGCTGTTCCGGCTGTCTCTAGGCACCGGATGTCATACAGTGGCTGGTGTTGGAAGCAGATGGCTCTGTACACTTTATAGCTGCAGTTCTGCAACTCTACTCCTATTCACTTGAAGAGAATCAGAGCTGCAGCACAACCAAAATACTGTGCCTGGAGGCAGCCAGAACAACTGATTAGTGCGTGGTCTGCGTGTCGGACACCAACCTATCATGTACTGATGTCCTATCCTGTGGATAGGTCATAGTATGAAAAACCGCCGCATGCCCAGACAAACCCTATGTCTCTTCTGAGACGTTTTATTCTTCAGACCTTCCACCGTTCTTGTAGTCATCTTTAGCCCCGTTCTCACCTATAAAAAGACATTGAGAAAATAGGTCTCCAATATTACAGATTTGGGGTCACTAGAGCTCTATCCAGCGGGCTCACAATCTCCCTCTTTCTACTGAGGGGGGAATACAGTGTTCAGTTCTCTAAGTGTCTCTCTCCATACACAGGAGTACACAATAGTGAAGAAGACACCGGGTGACTGTACAACTCCCATCATACAGGAGTCAGGAGGATGGAGCACTAATCCCATCACAGAGCCTCCCCCTCTCTCCCGGATACATGAGAAGAAGATCTTAGAACTGATCTACAAGATGACGGAGCTGCTGACTGGAGAGGTGACACTGCTGGGAATGCTGGGAAATTCTACAGTAACAGCACTGGAGGTGTCTGGGTGATGACGGTTTCATTGTGTGTGTCAGATTCCTATAAGGTGTCAGGATGTCACTGTCTATTTCTCCATGGAGGAGTGGGAGTATCTAGAAGGACACAAGGATCTGTATGAGGAGGTCATGATGGAGAACTACCGGCCACGCACATCACAAGGTGACAAGATTTATTTATATATATTTTAGAGTCTAGTTGGCCATTACTGTGTTCACTATCTGTATTGAAGCCTTAATACCATCATATGCAGTACATATACACGTGTGTGCAATGACATGTAATGTAGGCGCTCCACAATTTCGGCTCTTTGATGTCACGATAGAGCGCTGTGTTTCCTGTATACATCCAACAAATCCATAAGTCTCAATTCACTCGACGGATGTCATGAATGTACTTTTGGCATCCATCGGGCTAGTATAGTAGACTATGCTTTTTTTCTACGCAGTGTGTTTTTTTTGGGGTTTTTTTTGGTTTTCTTTTTTTCTGGGAGCTCCTGGGCAATGTATGCCAGTAAATGACTATACAGTGACATACGTCAGAGCCTTCTGTCAGAGGTATATGTTGAGAAACCCTCCTGATGTATACCTCTGATGGAAATCTACAATGTGAAGTGAAATGATGCTTCCTTTCCAGGACGTCCCTCGTGATAGCACTACAGGAGGTTGTACTCTTGACCTCTGTAGGAGTAGGAACACAGAGAAGTTGAAAGGCCCCTCTCACCTCCACACTACAGTGTTTTTCCTGTCCCTACAGAGGACAGCCGCAGAGAGGTGCTCCCTGCTATTTTTTTTCCATTTTCATTTACCTGGATTCATCTGGCGGCCTGGGCTGATAGGTGGACTCTTCTTCTCCCCCAGGCTAGATTCGTGACCCTGCTGTACAGGGCTCCATCGAGTCTGAGAAGCAGTCACCCACCAGTCCTCTGAATTCTCTCAGTGGCAGTAATTTCTTCTTGCTGTTTCCGGTTTTGGAAGACTTGCATAATCAGCGTGCATCGGAAGTTCGGTTGTTGTATTCCTCTCTAGCTTCCCCGGGGAACGAAATGAAGAACAAAGATTATAGATCAGGGGAGAAGCTGACAACGCTGGCTGGTGGATGTGGTAGGTAAGTTGCTGCCTAAAAGCTATTTAAATGTGCCAGTCTGATCTGTGGTCTGTTGCTCATGTTGACACTGTGCAGGATCTTGACACAGTCCATGTAAATTTCTTTCCCGGAATACTTATATATGTAATTACTATACCTACCTTATATTGTTGCTATACCTCTGTATTTTTAGAGAGATAAGGAACCTCCCTAAAAAAACAAATATCGACCCCAAAAAACAGGCAAAACATTGTGCTGTATGTGCAAAAAGATTTCATATAAAAAAACAACTATGTCAAGATTGTATTGTGAAACTTGTTAAAGAGGAACATCCCTTATTTATGATGGAACTGAGGTCCATGATTAAAAGGTGAAGTACAATCTACTATGTCGACTATAGCCCGGTCTCAATGTACTCCATCAAGGTCACTGTAACGCGAAAGACCAAGGATCCAAATGAATTTCAGCTATGAATCAGAAGAACAATCCTATTCTGTTTCCGAGGGAGATCAAGAAGTCAATGATGATAAAAAATATTCTCATCTGAAGGTACGAATATCATCTTGAATGCCATCCGAGGGACTATGAATATTGAAGAGTCCGTCAGCCCTGTTCCATACAAGGCAAGATGTTCCGGGGGGCCTTAGGACTAGAAAGAGAAGTTTCTTTCCAGTGAATCAAAATGTGAAAGACCTTATCCTTGATGAGTGAAAACAGGCAGAAAAATGTATCATCGTTTCAAGAGAATTAAAAAATTGACTACCCTTCCAAAGGATGCAACAGTGGGAGGAAATTCCGAAAATAGAGATATTTTCTCAGTGGACAGCAAAGCTGACGGCCTTTTGAAGAAGTTTGGGAAGCATCCTCTAGACTCTTTAAAACTAACATGGCAGTGGCCAGATCCATGTTCATCTGGATATATTAACCTGAAAATCACCAAGATTAAAACTCCTAGAGAACAGATATCCCTGTATTAAAGATGGCCACAGACTATTTGGCTGATGCCTCGGCCAAATCTATCAGGTTTGCGGCTAGAAATGCAGTCTTATCTAACTCCACTAGACAGCTTTGTGGCTGAACACATGGTCAGGGGATGCTGTCCTATCGTAAGCCCTATCCTCCAGCTAGACATACCAGAGTAAAAGGGAAATGTGGAATGTGGAGTTATCCCAAAGGTGGGAGAGGTCGGAACTTCATCCACAATCCAAATTCTAACTTCCGTAAAACAGTCACGTCGTAACAGTGGGGGGACCACTGCTTCTATCCAATCCAAGTGGACAGAATTTATCCAGAATACATGGGTCTTGCAAATAATTATTTCAGGATACAAAATAGTTTGAAAATCTTCCTCCAGATAAATTCCAGATTATTCAACTTCAGTCAAGTGTTCTTCATGCAAAATTATTAGAAGTCAAACAATATTCTTCAAATTCAAAGGCCATTACTCAAAACTCTTTCTAGTTGGGAAACCCAATGGTTCATACAGAACCATAATAAACCTAAAATACTTGAACAATCTTTCAGAGTAACCATTCCTCTAATAAATGAACATGCAGTAATGTACACAGTAGATTTAAAAGACGCATATTACCACGTCCCAATTCATCTATGGTATTAGAGATTTCCCCGATTTGCAGTTCGAAAGGATTCTCCCGTACTCCACTAAGAATTTTAGGGTTTTCAGCATTTCATCAGCCCCACGAGTATTTACAAAGCTGATCGTAGAAAGAATGGCATTCCTGAGAAAGTAAGAAGTCATCATAGTCCCTTACCTTGATGATTTCTTCCTCATAGCAGCTTCTTCCAGCATTCTTCATGGACATTTCTCTTTGGTCCTTCCTTTTCTTAGAGATCTAGGATGGATCATCAATTACAAAAAAAATCAGATCTCATTCCAGCATCAAAGAATTGGATTGTCTGTATTCCTTCCTTCAATACCCCTTCCTTCCCCATTCAAAACAGGAGGACATAAGTATGAAAATCTTGTCAATCCAGAAGAAAAATAGATTCTCCCTGAGAGAAGGGATACAGACTTTGGGACTTCTGTCTATTCCAACTGTCACATGGAGCCAGTTCCATTCCCGTACCCTTCAACATCTAATTCTGTCATCTTGAGATCGAGACAAAAATTCCCTAAATGCAAAAATCTTTATTCCTCCAATAGTAAAAACATCTCTGATTTGGTGACTTTCTCCACCATCCTAAAAAAGGGGATTCCTTGAAGACTTTCTCCCTACATTCTGATCACTATGGTCTCTGTATGGCTCCCTTTTGAACCTCTTCATTTATAAAACCTGAAGTTAGGTTCCCTTTAAAACAGCTTTTCTTCTAAGGGTGTGTTCATCCTTCATCCGTTCCTTTCGATCTTTCCGTTGGATGGAATCGAACGGAAAGCTAAACGGAAACCATAGCTTCCATTTTCAGTTAGTTTCCGTTTGTTTCCATCCTGTAAAGTTTGTTTTTTCCGTGGAAACAATAGCGTTGTCTACTACGCTATTGTGTCTGCAAAAAAACCCTGAAATTTTATGCAACGGAAACCAAATGCAACGGAAGCGTTACCATTGAAATCAACGGTAATGCAAACAGAAGCTATGGTTCCTCCAACGGAAAGGTGGAACGGAAGCCCTACACTGATGTGAAAAGGCCCTAACCATTACTACAGCAAAAAGGGCCAAAGAATTCAGCCTTTTTACATTCATGTTGAGGTTAGAACCCATCTTTCTCCTGAAAGTTGTTTCTTCCTTCCCTCAGAGTCAAGACATTGTGCTTCCTTCATTCTGCAATACCCCAAAATACCACCAAGAAAAGTTGTTTTACACCCTCGACAAAACACCAGCGGTTCTCAACTTACTTGAAGTAACGAATCCATGGCGAATTGATGACATCTTATTCGTACAGTATGGAGGAAAGAACACGGGGGAAAAGCCCCTAAAAGCACTAAATCAAGATGATTGAAAACTTCTGTACAGGGTTCTTATATAATCCAAATATCTAGTCAGCCATTGGAAGTTAAGGCCACTCTACCAGAGTCATATCAACATCCTGGGCCGAAGGAGCAGACGCTTCATTTAATCAGATCTGCAGAGCTTCCACGTTGTCAAATATCCATTCCTTTTGCATACATTACAGACTTGATTTGCTATCTAATCAAGACTCTGCTTTCCGACGTGATGTCCTTCAAGCTGTTGTCCCCCCTCCTCCTATGCCTAATTATTTGGTACTGCTCCTATTGTGCTGTAAAGAGGGACATCCTAGAAACTAGGAATTAACCTTACCGGCAATTGGTTTTCCAGTAGTCCGTCATGACAGCTCCCTGAATTCCCTCCCTTGTGGTTTATCTGATCTACTTTATGAAATTAACATATGTGGATTTGTGTCTTCGTTTCAATAAATCTGGTTGCATTCATCCTAGTGTTGTAATTCGGAAAACTCTAAAAGGTGGAAGTGGAAGGGACATCTTAACCTCTGTGTTCAAGAGAACAGCTTCCTGTAGTGCTGTCATGATGGACTCCTGGAAAACCAATTACTGGTAGGACTAATTCCTATTTCTATAGCGGGAGTCATAGTGTCTTTCCCATAGTTCTCCCTTCATGTCTGGCAGTCACGAGTCACTCTACAAGCAACATACAACTTACTATCCAGTGCATTCGGAAAGTCTTCAGACCCTTTCAGTTTTTTCACATTTTGTTATGTTGAAGCCTTGTGCTAAAATTAAAAAAAAAATTCAAGTTTTCCCCCATCATTCTGCACTCAATGCCCCATAATGACAAAATGAAACCAATTTTAGAACTATTTGCAAATGTTTAAAAAAGGAAGAACTAAAATTTCCTTTGGACATAAGTATTCAGACCATTTGCTATGACACTTCAAATTTAGGTCTCGGTGGCTCCCATTTTTCTAGATCATGTTTGAAACTTTCTACACCTTGATTGGAGTCCACCTGTGGTAAACTCATTTGATTGGACATGATTTGGAAAGAAACACCCCTGTCTATATAAGGTATCACAGCTGACAATGCATATCAGAGAAAAAACCAAGCCATGAGGAGGAAAGAACTGCCTGTAGAGCTCAGAGACAGGAACGTGTGTAAGCACAGATCTGGAGAAGACTACAAAAAAAATTGTGATGCACTGAAAGTTCCCAAGAGCACAGTGACCTCCATAATTCTTAAATGGAAGAAGTTTGGAACAACTAGGACTCTTCCTAGAGCGGGCCGCCCCACCAAACTAAGTAAACGAGGTACAAGGTCCTTGGTAAGAGAGGTGACCAAGAACCCAATGTTCATTCTGGCTGAGCTCCAAAGATCCTGTATGCAGATGGGAGAAGCTTCTAAATGGTCAACCATCATCGCAGCACTCCACCAATCTGGGCCTACAGTTGAGTGGACAGAAATAAGCCTTTCCTCACTAAAAGACACATGAAAGCCCTCTGGAGTTTGCAAAAAAGCACCTCGAGGACTTTTAATACCTAAAGAAAAAAGATAAAAGAATCACCGTTGTGTACAAAAGATAACGGCTTTATTGTGGCTATGTGTACCAGCATCTTCATCAGGCCATTCCAAATTATTCCTGATGACTGAAGCGCTTTGCATGGTTCATGATCTTTTACCGTATATCTTTCCATCAAGGACTCTCAGACTGTGAGAAACAAGATTCTGTGGTCTGATGAAACCAAGATTGAACTTTTTGGCCTCAATTCTAAGCGTCATGTCTGGTGGAAACCAGGCACTGCTCGTCACCTGCACAATACCACTACTACAGTGAAGCGGCAGCCTCATGCTGTGGGGGTGTTATTCAGTGGCTAGGACAGGGAGACTGATAAGGGTTGAGAAAAAGATGAATGGAGCAAAGTACAGAGATATTCGAAATGAAAACCTGATCCAGACTGCTCTGGACCTCAGACTGGGCCGAAGGTTCACCTTCCAACAGGACAATGACCCTAAGCACACAGCTAAGACAACACAGGAGGGCTTAGGATGTCCTTGAGTGGCCCAGCCAGAGCCCTGACTTGAACCCAATCGAACATCTCTGGAGAGACCTGAAAATGGCTGTCCACCGAAGGTCCCCATCCAATCTGACAGAGCTTGAGAGGATCTACAGAGAAGAATGGCAGGAAATACCCAAATCCAGGTGTGCAAACCTTGTGGTATCATACCCAGGAAGACTGGAGGCTGTTATCACTGCCAATGGTGCTTCAACTAAGTACTGAGTAAAGGGTCTGAATACTTCTGACAATGCAATATTTCAGTTTTTCTTTTTCAATAAATTAGGAAAGATGACTAACATTCTGTTTTCATAACTTCACGTTATGGGGTATTGAGTGCAGAATGATGGGAAAAACTGGAATTTTAATTTTATTTTAACACAAGGCCTCAACATAACAAAATGTGAAAAGATTGAAAGGATTTGAAAACTTTCCGCATGCATTGTATATTTTCCTTTTTTTTTTTTATTCGCCATAATGGCACCAGGGAAAGGAAACATGTGGTTTTATAAACGTAGAGCTTCCTCCACATCAGTGGTTTCCCATCTCTTGTGTGCAGTAGTTGGTTTCCTACCTACAGGTACTTTGTCTGACTGATAATAGATGAGGGTCTTCACCGTGGGTTCCCTCTCTTATTCCAATGCACCTCCCTAGCACTTTTTTTTGTTGACCGGGTGCTCTTAAGAGGTCCCCTGCCACTTTGAATTGTATGGACATCCTCAGGACACAATTGAATACTGTGGCGGAGCAGGGAAACATTAGTTCCCCGTCTTACAGGCGCTGGGTCCGCGTTGCAGGTGGTGAGGAGAACAACATTGTAATTTCGGCCCTGATTTATAAAACATAGAATTGAAAGCGTAGAGTGAAGTGTCTGATATATAGACAGATATACAATAGTCGTGTATTCAGTCACTGTGTGTTTCCTACAGATGGATCCAGTAGGAGAAATCCACCATCGAGATGTCCCAGTCCTCTGTATTCCCAGGACTGTCCAGAGGAAAGTCACAATGTCCCAGAGATTCATCAGGTAGATGAAGCTGAGCGCTATACCAGATCTATATAGGGGTTTGTGGAGCTTTTTGGTCCTGCGGTCATAGATGTGGTCATAGGTTTTGGTGGTTTCTTATGTTGATCTGTTAGATTCTTCGCACTCTCTGCTGTATTGTAATGAATTGTTACATATGTGAAATCAGGGGGAAGATCTGACTAATAATAAAGTGGAGGATGAAGCAGAAGAAGAGCGGGTGAGGGGCGATCAACCGTGTAAGAGTGAAGTGGAGGAGGAAATTCCAGGAGTTGTTACCACAGGTAAGTAATGATGAATTTAGAAAGTGAATTGGGAGGCTTGTTAAGGTGGGGTTCCTCCTTAGTTCTACATTACCATAACAGTTCAGACAATGTGTTATACATAGTGCAGGACCTGAGGGAGCTGTCACTGCACATAGAAGTTCTCTACAAGGTGTTCTATGAATCCGGTCATGCACTAGGCTTAGCATCAGATTTTGGGGGGCACCTGCTGTCATTATTAGCTGCACTAAGGGCCGGAATCGGAGAAAACTCAATTTAACCACTTAAACGCCACAATCAATGCTGATACACTTCCTGCATTAACACTGTAAGAGTATTTTTTTTTTCTCCCAAAACACTGCAACCAGATGTTACAAAATGCACTATAAACAATGTTTTTTTTTATTTGTGGTGTTGTGCCTTTTTTTTTTTTGTCCTTATGGTGTGCTTTTTTTTGGGTTTATGGCATATTTTTCAAAAATCAGCATGCTCTGGGTTTTGCCCCTTCTTTTTATTTTCTCTGGCACTTTCTCATAGTCATGTCTATAGGACATGGAAAACACCAGAAGAAAACACCATACAAATGTGGGAATTAAAAGACACTCTTAGAAAAAGAACGCTCAAACTTCATATCCCCCCCAAAAAATGCAGAAAAATAACTGTGAAGGAAGCTTAGGCCCCATGCATAAGACCATAAAATCGCCCGTAATTACGGGCCCATTAATTTCTATGACCGTTTGTCCGTGCCACAGAAACCGGCCGAGATAAATAGGACATGTACTATTTTTTTTATTTTACAGACTGTGTTCCTATACTTGATAATGGAAGCACGGCCCGTAAAAATGGCCGGCTGTCCGCGGCACAGTCGTGTTCATGGAGCGTCAGTATTCTGCTCAGTATTTTGCTTCAGTATTTGGAAGCCAAAACCAGGAGTGGGTTCAAAAACACGGAAGAGGTGCAAATCTTTCTATTATAGCTTTTCTCGTGTTCCACTACTGGTTTTGGCTTCCAAATACTGAAGGAAAATACTGACCAGAATACTGACGTGTGCATGCAGCCTTAAGGGGGAATTCACACAGGGCAGATTTGTTGCAGAAATTTCTGTGACCTTCCCATTCATCTGTATAAGGTTTGCAGAAACTTAACACAGAAACAACCGTTTTCACATGTGTACAAATAATTTTTAGTCGCAGGAATATCTGTAACAAATCTGCCACATGTGAATTCACCATAAATACCAGTACATGTGTATGTATGTCATTATGCAGGAAATATATACTTTGCCACAGATCTGCATGTTTGTTATTTTGCAGGAAAAGGTTCGCATCATTTTGGGATAGTCGATAGAAATAATTTTAAATAACATACGTTTTGGTGATCTCCATTTATTGGGGTCAACCACTACAAATCCCCTATTAATAACCGCTGAGACTAAAGATCCTCATTATACAGTAGTTCTATATTTAAAGTAACAATCCCGTTCGTGTCGGGTAGAGCAATATAAAAAAATTCTACAAGCTCTAAACCAGACACGCTTGGTCATGCACTCAGAGCTTGACGATCGCGAACGATACGATGTCAAATACGTAGCAATACGTGGCGGTCCTTGATACAAATCTCACCACCGCCTGTTTTCAAAGCAAAGGTCTCCACCACTTTCCTTTCTCCGGCGTGTTTGCAACGCTCACTCTCCTCTTGCTCATGGGCAACTTGATCCTCACTCAGGCCAGAGGCCCTAAGTTGGAAAACACAGAACACCGACAAATACAAGCCGAGTGGTTCAGATCCTCAATCTTGATATTATGAGGGAGGAATATATAGAGAAGAAAAAAAAAATACACTTGGTGGAATCCGCTCATAGAGTCCTTGTGCATTTATTTGCTGAAACTTACAGGATAACCACTTGTTTCAAAGCAT
This sequence comes from Rhinoderma darwinii, assembly GCF_050947455.1. Taxonomy (NCBI): domain Eukaryota; kingdom Metazoa; phylum Chordata; class Amphibia; order Anura; family Rhinodermatidae; genus Rhinoderma; species Rhinoderma darwinii. The sequence goes on along the minus strand of NC_134687.1, from coordinate 637,796,553 downwards.
GTCATCTCACACGACGATATAGAATCCAGGATCAAACCCAACTAGTTTTGCCCATTTCGGCTTCGTCGGGGTATGATCCTGGGGTTGCTAGTAGCCAAGTAAAAAGCCCTGATCGGTATCCCTTCCTGGTCAATGGTACACAAGGAACAATGTAAACCTATTAATAACAATAAGAGGCGGCATTGCTGTTTTTGTTTTTTAAATTCCCAATAAAACAGGTTAAGTCTAATTCTATATTAAGACCAAGATTTTGGGGTTAGGAGAAGTCGAAGCAATAGATCGAGATTAATAGGGAGGAAGCCTCCGAGAAACAAAAGGAAAATAGTAAAAAGGACACCACAATTTTCCCTCTTATTACAGATTTGGAAATACAGTAAAAACTATTTTGGGAAAATACTGGCGTGTTTTAAAAAAATATTGTAATCTTGCCCCCTATATACCAAATGTTGTATATAGGAGGGCTAGAATTATTACAGATGGACTAGTTAAGAGTCCCTTAAAGGTACCTAAACAAAAAAATGGAGAACGTATAAAGGGTTTCTCTTCTTGTAAAAGATGCAAAGTATGTAAGAACATTTTAATTTTTTTGCACAAATAGAAATAATTTTCCTACCCAATAAAATAGATGGTGGTCTGCAATGTAATAATCAAAATGTTGTTGCACTGCCCATGCAGTTGCGGTTTGCAGTTTGTGGGCCAAACCGGTAAGAAGGTAAAGACTCTCCTAAATGAGCATCTCAATAATATCCATAAGTTCAGGATCACACATGCCATTTTTGAATCCGTTTTTTTAAGCCAAAGCCAAAAGTGGATCCTAAAAGAAGAAAAGGTATAAAAAGACGGATGCAGCTCCCTTCTTTTGTGTCTACTTCTGTGTTTGGCAACAAAAACTGCATAAAAATTGTGTGTGTGTTCCTGGCCTAAGACTTTGTCACAGGGTATCAGCAGACATTGCTAATGCTCATAATTAAGATCCCAGTTGCCTACAGGTTATGGCCATATGTAAGGTGGAACAGGATTGGAGGGAAGGGGATACTACACGTTCACTATCCCAAAAAGAAACTGAATATATTTTCCTATTAAAAATGATGTCACCATGTTGAGCTTTATATAGATTTAGACTTCAACTTTTTTATTTAGAGTTAAAAAACTAAACCAGGGATGACCCCTTCTTATTGTTAATATGTTTATATTGTTCTTGTGTACCGTTGACCCGGCAGGGATTCCGGTCAGGGCTTTTTATTTGGCTACTTTTTACCCCTGCAACATACCCCTACTGAAGCCAAAATAGACAAAACTGGTTGGGTTTGATTCTGGATTGCATACCGTTGTGTAATATGGCATGCTTTAAGATAAGTGGTTATGCTATAAGTTTTAGCAAATAAATGTGCAGAGATTCTTTTTAAGCGGATTCCACCTAGTGCAATTTTTTTTGTACTTTTATATATTTATATATGCTTGGCTGCTGTTTTTATTTTGTTTTGTTTTTTTAGTGTTCCATGCTTTACAACATAGGACCATTTGGCCTGAATGAGGATCCAGTTGCCCGTGAGCGAGAGGAGAGCGAGTGTTGCAAACACAGATGCCAAGATTATGTTGTCAATAACAATATTAAGTTAGGTTGTTGTATTAAAGTGATGCCCAATTGGTATTGAAGGGACAAATGTGTTGGCAGAGGACAGGCCTGATTTCCAGACAACGTTGTGCTTTACAAAGTTTTGAGGTTGATAAAGTCAAGGTTTGTGTAATAAGTGGTGACTGGGTGTAGATCAGAATCCTGGACAATTAAAAAGTTATACAAAGCTTTAAAGGCTGGACTCACATAGGTGTTTTTTATTTGTGGCAGTTTTTGGTGCAGTTTTTTGTGCCAAAACAACAGGTGAATTAAAAATTAGTGGCATTTACTTCTCCTTCCTGCTAGATCCACCACTGCCTTTGGCTCAAAAGGTACTTCCAACTGCATCGAAAACTGCATGTGTGTTTGTAATATGTTATAAATTTGCCTACGTTGTGGGTTTAAAAAAATAAATAAAATAAACCAGAATTGCATTTTTAATCCTAACAGAAAATTCCAGTAAGAACTCTGAAGGAAACTTGCAGCACTCTACAGGAGAAACCCTCATTACCCTTAATGTACATCCAGAACTTCACAGTACAGATCTATCATATAATTCCACTAATAAAGAACCTTCTGAAGAATCACAGATTGTTACCACAAGTACAGGCCAGGAAGCGGGTAAAAGGTTTCAGTGTGGTAAACAGTTTAAAAAAAGCTCAGGTCTGTTTACACAGAAAATAAGTCACACAGGAGAGAAGCCAAACTCCTGCTCCGAATCTTCAAAGTGCTTTACAGAGAAATCATTTCTTGTTAAACATCAGAGAATTCACACAGGGGAGAAACCATATTTATGTTCAGAATGTGGGAAATGTTTTATAAAGAAATCAAATTTCGTGAGACATCAGAGAATTCACACAGGGGAGAAGCCATTTTCATGTTCAGAATGTGAGAAATGTTTTAAGGATAAATCAAGTCTTGTTAAACATCAGAGAAGTCACACAGGAGAGAAACCATATTCATGTTCAGAATGTGGGAAATGTTTTATACAAAAATCAAGTCTTGTTAAACATCAGAGATGTCACACAGGAGAGAAGCCATATTCATGTTCAGAATGTGAGAAACGTTTTACAGATAAATCAAATCTTGTTAAACATAAGACAATTCACACAGGAGAGAAGCCGTATTCATGTTCAGAATGTGGCAAGTGTTTCATTACTAAAGGGAAACTGAGGGATCATCAAAAAATTCACACAGGAGAAAAACCGTTTTCATGTTCCGAATGTGAAAAATGTTTTACAGATAAATCAAATCTCGTTAAACATCAGAGAAGTCACACAAGAGAGAAGCCATATTCATGTTCAGAATGTGAGAAATGTTTTATTACTAAAGGGAAGCTTAGGGATCATCAGAGAAGTCACACAGGGGAGAAGCCATTTTAATGTTCTAAATGTGGGGAATGTTTTATAAGGAAATTATATTTTGAAATTCACAGATGAAACCATGTTCTTGTTTTGATTTTTTTTTAAATTAATAGTGTGCAAAAGTATTAAATTAAGCAATTTAAGAACAATATACTACTTGCAAAATTAACCCAAATTGAGCCTTTTCGGCATACAATAAGCCATATGTATAGTGTACGTTTGAGAAGAGTAGTACGAGTTATTTTTTAGTGACTTAGTAATACGTCCTTGTTCATTTTTCAGAGGTTTTCCTCATCGGCTCTATTCCATCTTTTAGAATCTGATGTTCACTCGTCCCCATTATTAGACGTATTACTCATATTACAGATATTTGACAAAGCTTCCTTCCATATTTGACAAAGCTTCCTTCCTTATCTGAGTTTCTGTGGCCTTGGAGTCGCCTCTGTAAAATGGCTCTTCTCCATTTGTTCCTTAAGTGCATGTCTTGGCTGTGCATAGTAAAAAAAAAAAATGTCTTTATTGTCTAGTTCAAACTCCATCCGTAAATCTCCAAATTCCTTTACCCCATTGCTATATATCATTTGAGTAATATAGTGCACGTCCTTTTTATACCAAAATGTTTCCGTTTTCAATGACCTGAGTTGTTCCCATCTGCCCCCACTCCATGGGCTCAAAAATAAATATCCTAGCAACCTTAGGCCCCATTCACATCGCGTTTGTGCTATCTGCCGGGCGTATAAGTTTTTTTATAAAACCATGGACCATTAAAAATGTATACAAACGTAGTACCATTTTCTGTTTACGTCTGTTTTTTATAGCGTGTACGTTTAGCATACACTCATACGTCGGTATAAGTTTCAGTCTGTTTTTTACCTAAAAAAAAAGTATACTTTTTTTTTTTTAGGGTATGTTCACACACACTATTTATGGACGTAATTCGGGAATTTTTGCCCCGAATTACGTCCGAAATAGCGGCTCCAAAGCGTTGGCAAACATATGCCCATTCATTAGAATGGGTCTTACGATGTTCTGTGCAGACGGTCATTTTTTTACGCCCCGCTATCAAAAGACGGGGCGTAAAAAAGACGTCCGTGTCAAAGAAGTGCCTGTCACTTCTTCAGACGTAAATGGAGCCGGTTTCCATTGACTCCATGGAAAAACAGCTCCATTTATGTCCGTAATGGACGCAGCGAAATAGCGCCTCAACATGCCATTACGGCTGAAATTACGGTGCTGTTTTCTCCTGAAAACAGCAATGTAATTTCAGCCGTTACGGACGCTGCCGTGTGAACATACCCTTAAAGTGAACACAAATAGAAAAAAAAAAAAAAAAAAACCTGGATAGATTTACTGTATATAAACGTATAGCATTACGTTTTGCATACGTCGTCTATTGAGATCAATGCTAAAAAAAACGTTATGTCGCGTATACGGTTTTTTGAAGTACAGAGTATACGCTAATTAGTAGACCAAACGGATGCTATTTTGGTCTACGTTTGACCCATTATACTCTATGTATATGCCGAGCTATACGTTTCAATACTTTTTTAGTGTTTAAAAACGTATACACCCGGCCGATAGCAGAAACGCGATGTGAATGGGGACTTAGTCAACTTTTCCTTACTTTTACTTACTCCAATTTTTGGTATCCTTAATGCAGTGTGTGTATTTATAATTCCACTCTCTCTAGTAGTGAAAACATGTCAAATATTTCAGTGTTTTATAGCCTAGACACTGCTCCCCACCCAATTAATTGTTGTTATTATTAAATTCAAAAATAAAGCCTAAAATGCAGAACACCCATTCCCCCATGTCTTTCTTTATGGTAGGTAAAGAATTTGTATTTTAGTTCTCAAACTTTTCCTATTCCATATAAATTCTTGAATAATACTGTTCAGAGATCGGAATAAACCTTCAGAGATTAAAATGGCTGAATTGTGAAATACGTACATAATGTAAGGCAATATAATTATTAATAATACAATTCTCTCCCCTATATAAATAGGGAGGTGCCGACCAAACCATTGTTTTATCTATGATTTTATTAATTTCTGGAGTTACTTTATACACCATACTCCTCAATGTTTTATGTAATTATAAGCCCTCAAATCCTGAACTTGTCAGGGGAATCCAAATCAGTATCCTGGGTTTCAGCCGGCACGACCCTATCCAGATAGAGGAGAGCCGACTTTCACATCCAAGTAATTGCCAAACCGCTCTATTACCCCCATTACCTTGGAACATGATTTTTCAGCAGCTTCTAGTAGCGTTTTCTCCTCCCTGGAGCCATACCTGTACCCCTCTATGTCTGGTTTGGCACGTATGTGTAACGCAAGGGGCTCCATTGTCAAGTAAAATGGGAGGGGAGACAACGGGTATCCCTATATAAGGGAAAGGATTCTGTTGCTGATCCATTTATGTTTAGTCTTGCGTTGGCCCCTGAGTGTAGCAACCTCACCCATTTCAAGGAGCTCGGTTTAAAACTGAACTTAAGACAGCCTGCACATACTCCCACTCGACACGGTCAAATGCTTTGGCCACATCGAAAGATAGTACCGTATGTTTTTTTGCATTTTCGGGGCCGCACCTGGATGTTCTAATATTGTTTTCTAATATTGTCAGCTGTTGCCTTTCCTGCCATAAACCGTTTGCTGGTTGTGTGCTCTTCTACACCCCGACCAATCTAGATAACAGGACCTTAGCTAGCAACTAATAATCAGAGCAGATCATTAAAAAAAAAAAAAGGGCACTAGAGGCCATCACTGAAAGGTCTTTGTTATTATAAATTTATATCATCAGTGCCTCATGCATTGAGGCTGGTAAAGCACCTGTCTCAAAAGAGTGGTTAAAAAACTTTTGGAGTATTGGTAGCCATATAGAGGCATACGTTCATCACATCTCTTTGGGATCTCATCAATTCCTGGGGATTTCCTTTTAGAGGACTGTTTTGCCGCAGTCTACAGCTCCTTCATGATTACTGGAAACCCTAACCCGTCAACCTGTTCCTCTGGTAATTAAGCCAGCTCGAAGAACAGGGCCCAAGACTAGTTTTCCGTCTCTATCATATATTGTCATTACAATTATCATATTCTTGTTTGGAATATGGGAAATACTATAAGATTTGTAACGCATCCGGTTATTCACAGACATTGAAAAAAGATTTTGGTTGTATTTTTTTGGGTGAAATTAGCCTGTATCTGCCAAACACTCAAATTGTATTTACCGGAGGTCAACTGTGACCGGGATCCATGGAGGAAAACTATTGTGGATATAAGGAAAAAGAGAAGAGACTTGTTTACTGTCAAAGCAGAGAAGCTGAATTGTCACCATGAACCTCGCTTCTTATTACTCTATTTATAAATTCACCCACACGGCAGGAGAATCCACAGTGACGGTATAAGGAAACCCCTTGTGAATATTTTTGTTTTTTTCAACATATATGGACATATTATTTGATCTTCATTCAAACGGTATAAAAAGATAATGGTGATGGAATTCAACCCAAACCACTAACAAATTGAAGAAAAATTCACAAATCCTTTTATTTTATTTATTTTTTCAGATAAGGAAATTTCATAAGTGTAGTTATCAAATTAGATTTGGGTGCTCCCAATTTGGTACAAATGAGTAGAACATCGTTAGGATATATTTACACGTGGCAAATTTGTAGCAAAAATGTCATTACAAAAAAATGTTCTGCAACTGAAAATTGTTCCATACATCTGAATGGGGTTGTTTCTGCAGTATGCACATGGATTCTGCAAGACCCATTGTCACGAGGGGTTCGTGGATCCACTGGGCCGTAGTCTCGGCGGTAATGCAGCTGGCCAACAGGACGCAGGTCAAAGTCTATAGTTCGTATAGGGTACCTGTGGCAGCTCAGATAGTAGCTAGGCAGGAACTTAGCAGCAGGTGGACGACAGGTGTGGAGAGGCAGGTCAGGCGTAGAATACAGCACGGCTACAGCAAGCACAACACTAGATTCAGGAACAGGAAACAGGAACAGGATCCACTGGGAGCAGGAAACACTAGGGGGCCATTTGCAAGACAGACTAGGGATACAACAAAGCTCAGGCATAGAACTAGAGGGCTGGACCCCTCTTATAGTCCAGAGTACTCACAAGTCAGAGGTTAGGAACGAGGTCTGGATCGCGCGCTGCCCCTTTAAGAGCGGGCACGAGCGTGCGCGCGCACCCTACGGTATCCGGCATTGGTGAGTAGACGCAAGGCTTCTCCTGAGGAGGAGGCTCTGGCCAGCGCTCGCCGACTCGCGGCTGTCAGGGGAGGAATGGAGCTGACAGCCCGCAGCCACGGACATGACACCCATTTAGAGTTGATAGTCACAGAATATTTTCACACACAGCTGTATTTTTGGCAGAAAGTGACTAGAGACACATGCCGTTTTAGATGCAATTTGTATGTGGTTTTGAACCAAAGCCGGAAGTGGATCCAACAGGAAGGAGAAGTAGAAGTCCTTAATTTATATTTCCCATTTATTTTGAAGCTACTCCTGGCTTTGGCTCAAAAAGCTGCACCAGAAACCTGAATGTGTAATTTCAGCCTTAGGCTGGGTTCACACAACCTATTTTCAGACGTAAACGAGGCGTATTATGCCTCGTTTTACGTCTGAAAATAGGGCTACAATACGTCGGCAAACATCTGCCCATTCATTTGAATGGGTTTGCCGACATACTGTGCAGACGACTTGTCATTTACGCGTCGTCGTTTGACAGCTGTCAAACGACGACGCGTAAAAATACAGCCTCGGCAAAAGAAGTGCAGGACACTTCTTTCAGACGTAATTTGAGCCGTTCTTCATTGAACTCGAAGCACAGCTCAAAATTTACGGCTGTCAGAGAAGTCTCGCAAAATGTGAGGAGGAGCATTTACGTCTGAAGACGTAAATTCCTGCTATCGTGTGAACATACCCTTAGAGTAGAACTAGGAGGAACGTGTCTTATTTGAACCTCAGACATATGGTTTGGATTACCCTTTGTTGGTGAAATGTGTGGTATCACCATGCCTGATCCAGAGCGCTCTGGGGCCTTCAGAAAGGTTATGGATGTCTATGACTCAGGAAAGGCAGGCTGGTCAAACCATTGTATGTCAATCATTCCACTGTCCAGAAAACCATCTACTTGTGGAAATTTCAGACAATGGCCTATTGGCACTGTCCAGTCCGTCTCCGCAAGATCAGCCTGAGAGCAAAACGCAAGATACTGAGAGAAATCTCCCTGAATTTGTTTGAGATCTACAGGCAGCTTCCGCCACTATTGATGTCTAACATTGCAAAAAGACTGCAAAAATAAAAACGATATTGTGGGTGTGTCTGAAGACAAAAAAATTAAGAAAACGTAGGGCAAGACTATAGTGAGCTCATGAACACATAGGCAAAGGACAGGACTTTTCGAGCAATCTGCTATGGAAAGAAGAAGCAAATAGAGTTGTTCGGCCAGAAGACATGTTTGGCAAAAATTATAGCCCACATTTCACCAGAAAATCTCACCCCTATGAATTCTACATTGCACCAGAGGCTGTGTGACCATCTGTCAGAAAGATTGAAGCTCCGCTCAAAGTAGACCTTGCAACATAGAATTACCCTAACCATACCAGTAAACCCACCAAGGAATGGGTGGAAAAAAATAAATAAATGGAGGGCTCATGAATGACTAAGTCAAAGCCTGGTTCTAAATCCCTTCAATATGGTGGGTGGGGGGGGGGGTGTAAAAATGTGTGTGCATGCTCTCCTTGGAAGAGTGGGAAATAATCTCCCATATAAGAGGCTAGTAGACAGTAAAGCTACATTTACATATTTTGGTTAGTATTTTGTATCAGTATTTATAAGCCAAAACTAGGAGTGAAACATAAAGGCCGAGTTCACACAGAGTTTTTTGCAGGCAGAAAATTCTGCCTGGAAAACTCAGTTCCGTTTTTTTTTTAAGTGGTTTTGCACCACAGGCGGTTTTTGCCGCGTTTTTTTTACCTCTTCAGCAGGCAAAGGAAAAAACCACGAGCGATTTTTGGCATAAAACGCGTCAAAAAACGCTGCGGCCGTTCACTGCGTTTTTTTTCTGTCTCCTGTTGATTTCAATGGGTTTTTTTGAGGTAGAAAGCACCTCAAGATAGGGCATGTCTCTTTTTTTATCTGCGAGCATTTTTTTTCCACTCGTGGGAAAAAAAACACCTCCACCTCCCATTGAAATCAATGGGAGGCAATTTTGGCTATTTTTTGCCTCAGTTTTCGTGGCAAAAACCACGTAAAAAAATCTGTTTAAACGGGACCAAACAAAGAAAAGTATAATTAAAAGATTTGCACATCTTCAAAGTTTTGGACCTACTCCTAGTTTTGGCTTGCAAATACTGATGCAAAATACTGACAAACTCGCAAGTGTGAATGAGACCTTATAATAAACGTCGGCTGGAGGTTGTTTTTGAAAAAAGGCACAGTTCCAGGTATTTGAGCCGCATAAGGAAATTGCATAGCTGAGAGTACTTTTGTTCAACAAGTTTGTATTGATTTTTTTTGTTTATAGAATTCCAACACCTTTATATACTGTTAAAATTTAGATTAAATATTGAGCCACATGACACTCCTGTCCAAAAATGTAAGTTTACATGAGAAAACCAGTCGCATCCGTAGGAAGAGATAAATCACTGCTAGACACTTCCTCAACAAGCCAACATGAACGCACAATGTAAGACAGCAGAAACTCTCGCCAAACCTTCCCGCAAAACAATGTAATGGGAGGATAACCAATCGCCACGCGTACCCGAAGACAAACGCCTGGAAAAATTACTCGGTGTGAAGGTGATCTGTGATGTTATAAATGCACAGAGAGAAATACAGACATAATTACATCATATTACACTTGTGTATCCCCCGGTTCTGCAGATATACTTGTATCCATCATGTTAGTGATCCCCTAGTGTGTATATTACAGGATGGTGGGGGTACAGGGAGATGTATGAAGGTGGTCTGTGATGTTATACATGTATAGAGAGAAATACAGACATAATTACATCATATTACACTTGTGTATCCCCCGGTTCAGCATATATACTTGTATCCGTCATGTGAGTGACCCTCTAGTGTGTATATTACAGGATGGTGGGGGTACAGGGGAATATGTGAAGGTGGTCTGTGATGTTATAAACGTAGAGAGAAATACAAACACAATTACAGCATGTTAAACTTGTGTATCCCCTGTTCTGCAGATATAGTTGTATCCACCATGTGAGTGACCCCTAGTGTGTACATTACAGGATGGTGGGGGTACAGGGAGATGTATGAAGGTGGTCTGTGATGTTATACATGTATAGAGATAAATACAGATATAATTACATCATATTACACTTGTGTATCCCCCCCCGGTTCTGCAGATATACTTGTATCCGTCGTGTGAGTGACTCTCTAGTGTGCATATTACAGGATGGTGGGGGTACAGGGGAATATGTGAAGGTGGTCTGTGATGTTATAAATGTAGAGAGAAATACAAACACAATTACAGCATGTTAAACTTGTGTATCCCCCTGTTCTGCAGATATAGTTGTATCCACCATGTGAGTGACACCTAGTGTGTATATTACAAGATGGTGGGGGTCCAGGGAAATGTATGAAGGTGGTCTGTGATGTTATACATGCACAGAGGGAAATAAAGACACAATTACATCATATTACACTTGTGTATCCCCTTGTTCTGCAGACATACATGTATCCACCATGTGGGTGACCCTCTAGTGTATATTACAGGATGGAGATGGTACAGGGGGATCTGTGAAGGTGGTCTGATGTTATACATGCACAGATGGAAATACAGACACAATTACGTCATATTACACTTGTGTATCCCCCTGTTACATAGTTACACTTGTGTATACCCGGTACTGCAGATATACTTGTATCCGTCATGTGAGTGACCCTCTAATGTGTATATTACAGGATGGTGGTGGTACAGAGGGATGTGTAAAGGTGGTCTGTGATTTTATACATGCACAGAGGGTAATACAGACACAATTACATAATATTACACTTGTGTATCCCCTGGTTCTGCAGATATACTTGTATCCATCATGTGAGTGGCTCCTAGTATGTATATTACAGGATGGTGGTGGTACAGGGAGATGTGTAAAGGTGGTCTGTGATGTTATACATGTACAGAGGGAAATACACACACAATTACATCATATTACACTTGGGTATCCGCCGGTTCTGCAGACATATTCCTATCTACCATGTGAGTGACCCTCTAGTGTGTATATTACAGGATGGTGGTGGTACAGAGGGATGTGTGAAGGTGGTCTGTGATGTTATACATGCACAGAAGGAAATATAGTCACAATTACATCATATTACACTTGTGTATCCCACGGTTCTGCAGATATACTTGTATACACCATTTGAGTGACCCCCTAGTGTGTATATTACAGGATGGTGGTGGTACAGGGGGATGTGTGATGGTGGTCTGTGATGTTATACATGTATAGAGGGAAATACAGACACAATTACTGTAATGTCGGGGTAGGGAGACAGACAGGTGAGCTCTAATCTACCCGCCACTCAGTCCCTGCCTGCTTGCACGGCCCGTCCTAGGCGACGGCATACAACTGGGTGACGGTCCCTACGCTCAATATGTGCACGACAGACAAAACAAGACAAGGGTACACAGAAGCAAAGGGAAGTGGGGCAGTTGCCCACGGCAACACCGTGAGCAACAAGAGTAGTGGATGAGCCGAGTCAAACCAGGAGAGTACGTGGTAGCAAAAGCAGAGCAGGAGAATAGTCAGACAAGCCAGGGTCAATATGAAGCAGAGGTCAATGGTAATAGCAGGAACAGCAGAGCCAGGAAACAAGAGAATAACAGGCAAAGGACAAGCAGCAAATGAAGGTATAAATAGACCAAGGGCGGGAGCTAGAACCATCTGGCCAGGCTGCGATAGGCTCTCCCACTTCTCAGCCTACCAGCCTGAGTGGTAGCAGATCGAGTCACTCTAGCAGACCTAGGAACAGATGCAGGCTGATTAACCACGGGCGTCGACACAGAAACTGACAGATAAATCCTTTACAGTACCCCCCTTTTATGAGGGGCCACTGGACCCTTCCTAGGTGGACATGGCTTGTTGGGGAACCGAAGATGGAACTTCCTGAGCAATACCCCAGCGTGAACATCCCGGGCGGGTACCCAAGTCCTCTCCTCAGGCCCGTATCCTCTCCAATGGACCAGGTACTGGAGGGAGCCTTGGACCATCCAGCTGTCCACAATCTTGGCCACCTCGAATTCTACCCCTTCAGGGGTGAGAACAGGGAACGGAGGTTTCCTCGAGGTAGCCAAGGACGGGGAGCAGTGTTTCAGGAGGGAGGCATGGAACACGTGTATTTGAAAATACGGGGGTAACTCCAGCTGAAAGGAGACAGGGTTAAGGACCTCAATGACCTTGTATGGCCCTATATACCGGGGAGCAGATTTTTTGGACGGAACTTTAAGGCACAAATTTTTTGAAGACAGCCACACCAGATGCCCGACCACAAACAAGGGGTTAGTAGAACGTCTCTTATCTGGCTGAGTCTTTTGTATGCTCTGGGACGCCTCAAGGTTCTTCTGAACCTGGGCCCAGACTGTGCACAGTTCCCGATGAACGACATCTACCTCTGGATTGTTGGAACCACCAGGTGAAACGGAGGGGAACCGTGGATTAAACCCAAAATTACAGAAAAAGGGGGAGACCCCTGACGAGTCGCTGACCCGGTTATTAAGGGAAAATTCGGCGACGGGACTGAAGGAGACCCAATCATCTTGACAGTCAGAGATAAAACACCTTAAATATTGATCTAGGGACTGATTAGTCCTCTCAGTTTGGCCATTAGTTTCAGGATGGAAGGCCGAGGAGAAGGACAGATCAATCTCCAACTTCTTACAGAAAGCTCTCCAAAACAATGAAACAAATTGTACCCCTCTGTCAGAAACAATATTGACAGGAACCCCATGGAGACGCAGGATGTGTTTGACAAACAAGGTAGCTAATGTCTTGGCATTGGGTAGTTTCTTGAGGGGCACGAAGTGTCACATCTTACTGAAGCGGTCTTCTACAACCCACACCACCATTATGCCTTGGGATGGAGGCAGATCGGTGATAAAATCCATTGAGATATGGGTCCAAGGTCTCTGGGGAATGGGCAAAGAACATAGTAAGCCTGCTGGTCGGGACCTGGGAGTCTTGGACCTAGCACAAATTTCACAAGCGGCGACATAGGCCTTAATGTCTTTAAGCAACCCAGGTCACCAATAGGTTCTGGAAATGAGGTGCTTGGTACCCAGGATGCCTGGATGGCCAGATAGTGCAGAGTCATGATTCTCCCTGAGTACCCTTAGCCGGAATTGCAGGGGAACAAACAGCTTGTTCTCAGGAAGGTTCTCGGGAGCTGAACCTTGATCAGCCGCAATTTCGGAGACTAAGTCAGAATCAACAGAGGATATGATTATACATGGGGAAAAAACACAAGCAGGATCCTCCTCAGAAGGAGGGCTGGCCATGAAGCTGCGTGACAGTGCATCAGCTTTAATATTTTTAGACCCAGCCCTATAGGTGACCACAAAGTTGAATCTAGTAAAAAACAACGCCCGTCGAGCTTGTCTCGGGTTTAGCCTCCGGGCAGACTCTAGGAAAACCAGAATCTTGTGGTCGGTAAGGACCGTTACCTGGTGCCTAGCCCCCTCCAGGAAGTGGCTAAAAGTTTGCGGTTGCCAACGTCATAGTTACTGTGAGTGGGGGAGAACTTCCTTGAGAAGTAGGCACAGGGACGGAGATGGGTGAGAGACCTAGTACCCTGGGACAAGACAGCACCCACTCCCACCTCGGAGGCGTCAACCTCTACGATGAATGGCTCCATTTGGTTAGGCTGAATCAGCACTGGGGCAGAGATAAAGCACCTCTTAAGGACCTCAAAAGCCTGGACTGCCTCCAGAGGCCAGTGGAGGAGATCAGCACCTTTGCGAGTAAGGTCCGTAAGAGGCTTAGCGATGACCGAGAAGTTAGCAATAAATCTTCTGTAATAATTAGCAAACCCCAGGAAACATTGTAAGGCCTTCATGGAGGCAGGGCGGACCCATCCTGCCACAGCCTGAACTTTGGCAGGGTCCATGCGGAATTCGTTAGGAGTGAGGATTTGACCCAAAAATGGTATCTCCTGCACCCCAAACACACATTTTTCGAATTTAGCAAAGAGTTTGTTTTCCGTGGAAGAATGAAGCAACGGAACCTCGGGAGCCATCATAGGGGAGCCAGAGGAGAAGGCACAAAAACGTTCAAGTCGTCGTTCCCTGAGACGTCGGTAAAGACGTACCGCTAAAGCCATAACCTGATCTAGAGAGTCAGAAGAGGGATAGCTAACTAACAGGTCTTTCAGGGCGTTCGACAGTCCCAATCTAAACTGGCACCTCAAGGCAGGGTTATTCCACCGAGAAGCTACACAACACTTCCTAAAGTCTGAACAGTACTCCTCAACGGGTCTCTTACCCTGACGTAAGGTCACCAGCTGACTCTCGGCAAAGTCAGTCTTGTCAGTCTCGTCATAGATGAGCCCGAGAGCGGAAAAAAAAAGGTCAACAGAAGAAAGTTCAGGAGCCAAGAAGAATGCCCATTCCTGGGGGCCGTCCTGGAGACGGGACATAATTATACCCACTCGCTGGCTCTCAGAACCTGAGGAGTGGGGCCTTAAACGGAAATAGAGCCTACAACTCTCCCGAAAGGAGAAAAAAGTCTTCCGATCCCCTGAGAACCGGTCAGGCAACTTGAGGTGGGGTTCAAGAGGTGAGGTGGAGGGCACTACCTGGGTCGCATCACGCTGGTTGTACCTCTGAGCCAGGTCTTGGACCTGTAGGGAGAGACCCTGCATTTGCTGAGCCAGGGCCTCAAGGGGGTCCATAGTTGTGTCAGGGACCAGGGTAGAAAAGGTATATGGGCCTGTGATTATGTAATGTCGGGGTAGGGAGACAAACAGGTGAGCCCTAATCTACCCGCCACTCAGTCCCTGCCTGCTTGCACGGCCCGTCCTAGGCGACGGCGTACAACTGGGTGACGGACCCTACGCTCAATATGTGCACGACAGACAAAACAACATAAGGGTACACAGAAGCAAAGGGAAGTGGGGCAGTTGCCCACGGCAAAACTGTAAGCAACAAGAGTAGTGGACGAGCCGAGTCAAAACAGGAGAGCACGTGGTAGCAAAAGCAGAGCAGGAGAATAGTCAGACAAGCCAGGGTCAATATGAAGCAGAGGTCAATGGTAATAGCAGGAACAGCAGAGCCAGGAAACAAGAGAATCACAGGCAAAGGACAAGCAGCAAATTAAGGTATAAATAGACCAAGGGTGAGAGCTAGGACCGTCTGGCCAGGCTGTGATAGGTTCTCCCACTCCTCAGCCTACCAGCCTGAGTGGTAGCAGATCGAGTCACTCTAGCAGACCTAGGAACAGATGCAGGCTGATTAACCACAGGCGTCGACACAGAAGCTGTGTCAGGCAAATCCTTTACAATTACATAATATTATACTTGTGTATCCCCGGTTCTGCAGATATACTAGTATCCATTATGTGAGTGACCCCCTAGTGTGTATATTACAGGATGGTGGTTGTACAGGGGGATATGTGAAGGTGGTCTGTGATGTTATACATGTACAAAGAGAAATATAAACACAATTACATAAAATTACACTTGTGTGCTCTGTTAGGATAGATGGAGTTCTGCAGATATACTTGTATCCATGATGTGAGTGACCCTCTAGTGTCTATATTACAGTATGGTGGGGGTACAGGGGGATGTGTGAAGGTGGTCTGTGATGTTATGCATGTATAGAGGGAAATACAGAAACAATTACATCATATCACACTTGTGTATTCCCCAGTTCTGCAGATATACTTATATCCACCGTGTGGGTGACCCTCTAGTGTGTATATTACATGATGGTGGTGGTACAGGGGGATGTGTGAAGGTGGTCTGTGATGTTATACATGTACAGAGAGAAATATAAACACAATTACATCAAATTACACTTGTGTATCCCCCGGTTCTGCAGATATACTTGTATCCATCATGTGAGTGACCCATTAGTGTGTATATTACAAAATTGTGGTAGTACGGGGGGATGTGTTAGGGGTCTATGATTTTATATATGTACAGAGGAAAATACAGACATAATTAAATAATATTACACTTGTGTATCCCCAGGTTCTGCAGATATACTTGTATCCATCATATGTGTGACCCTCTAGTGTGTATATTACAGGATGGTGATAGAACAGGGGATGTGTGAAGGTAGTCTGTGATGTTATACATGTACGAAGGGAAATACAGACACAATTACATCATATTACACTTGGGTATCCCCCGGTTCTGCAGATATACTTGTATCCATCATGTGAGGTTCCCCCTAGTGCGTATATCACAGGATAGTGGTGGTACAGGGGGATGTGTGAAGGTGATCTATGATGTTATACATGTAAGGAGGGAAATACAGAGATAATTACATCATATTAGACTATGGTGTCCGCCGGTTCTGCAGACAAACTAACTTGTATCTACCATGTGAGTGACACTATAAGTTTTTCCCCCTCATTCCAGTTTTTCCTCCCATTATTCTGCACTGCATACCCCATAATGACAAAGCGAAAACAGAATGTTAGTTCTTTGCTAATTTATTGAAAAGGAAAAGCTAAAATATTGCATTGACATAAGTATTCAGACCCATTATTTAGTACTTAGTTGAAGCTCCATTGGCAGCGATAACAGCCTCCAGTCTTCTTGGGTATGATGCCACAAGGTTTGCACACCTGGATTTGGGTATTTTCTGCCATTCTTCTCTGTAGATCATCTCAAGCTCTGTCAGGATGGATGTGGACCGTCGGTGGACCGCTATTTTCAGGTCTCTCCAGAGATGCTCCATTGGGATCAAGTCAGGGCCCTGGCTGGGCCACTCAATGATATTCGCAGAGTTGTCCCCCCGCCACTCCAGTGTTGTCTTAGCTGTGTTCTTAGGCTCATTGTCTTGTTCGAAAGTGAAACTTCGGCCCAGTCTGAGGTCCAGAGCACTCTGGATCAAGTTTTCATTTAAGAATATCTCTATACTTTGCTCCATTCATCTTTTTCTCAACCCTGACCAGTCTCCCTGTCCCAGCCACTGAAAAACACCCCCACAGCAAGATGCTGCCACCACCATGCTTCATTGTAGGGATGGTCTTGAGCAGGTGATAAGCAGTGCCTGGTTTCCTCTACATATGATGCATAGAATTGAGGCCAAAAAGTTAAATCTTGGTTTCATCAGACCACAGAATCTTGTTTCTCACAGTCTGAGAGTCCTTTAGGTGCTTTTTTGCAAACTCCAGGCAGGCTTTTATGTATCTTTTACTGAGGAGAGACTTCTCTCTGGCCACTCTTCCATAAATCCCAGATTGGTGGGGTGCTAAAGTGATGGTTGACCTTCTAGAAGTTTCTCCCATTTGGTCACCTCTCTTACCAAGGCCCTTCTCCCCCGAATATTTCGTTTGGTGGGGCGGACAGCATTAGGAAGAGTCCTGGTTGTTCCAAACTTCCATTTTAGAATTATGGAGGCCACTGTGCTTTTAGTAGCTTTCAGTGCAGCAGAAATTTTTTTGTACCCTCCTCCAGTTCTGTGCCTCCACACAATCCTGTCTCTGAGCTCTACAGGGAGTTCTTTCCTCCCAATGGCTTGGTTTTTGCTCTGATATACATTGTCAGCTGTGAGAGCTTATATAGACAAGGGTGTGTCTTTACAAATCATGTCCAATCAAATAAATTTACCACAGGTGGACACCAATCAAGGTGTAGAAACATTTAAAACATGATCTAGATAAATGGAAGGCCCCCAAAGCTACATTTCAAGTGTCAAAGTGTCTGAATACTTATGTCCATGCAAAATTTGAGTTTTTCATTTTTAATACATTTTCAAAGATTTCTATAATTCTGTTTTCACTTTGCCATTATGGGGCATTGGGTGCAGAATGATGGGGGAAAACGTGAATTTTTTTTTATTTTAGCACAAGGCCTCAACATAACAAAATGCGAAAAAAGTGAAGACTTTCCTAATTAACTGTATATTACAGGATGATGATAGTACAGGGGGATGTGTGACGGTGGTCTGTGATGTTATACATGTATAGAGGGAAATACAGACACAATTACCTCATATTACATTTGTGTATTCCCCGGTTCTGCAGATATACTTGTGTACACCATGTGAGTGACCCTCTAGTGTGTATATTACAGGATGGTGGTGGTACAGGGGGATGTGTGAAGGTGGTCTGTGATGTTATACATGTACAGAGGAAAATACAGACACAATTATATAATATTACACTTGTGTATTCCCCGGTTCTGCAGATATACTTGCATACACCATGTGAGTGACCCTCTAGTGCAGGGGTCTCAAGCACGCGGCCTGCGGGCCGCATGCGGCCCATGGGGCTGTCATCCGCGGCCCGCGGGACACAGAGCCGCTAGTATAGCCTCTGCTCCGAGACTGCGGAATTCCCTGACATCGCTGTCCACATATGAACAGCGATGTCTGGGGCTTCCCCAGAGCCAGAGTCCCGTGCAGAGCGCTAGTATAGGCTCTGCTCCGGTACTCTGTGGAATTCCCTGACATTGCTGTCCATATACGGACAGTGTGTCAGGTTCTTCCCCAGAGTGGAGTCCCGAGCAGAGCGCTAGTACAGGCTCTGCTCCGGGACTCTGTGGAATTCCCTGACATTGCTGTCCATATATGGATAGTGTGTCAGGGTTTGCCCCAGAGCGGAGTCCCAGGCAGAGCGCAAGTACAGGCTCTGCTCCGGGACTCTGTGGAATTCCCTGACATCACTGTGCATATATGGACAGTGTGTCAGGGCCTTCCCCAGAGCGGAGACCCGGGCAGAGCGATAATATCGGCTCTGCTCCGGGACTCTGTAGAATTCCCTGACATCGGTGTCCATGTTTGGACATGCTATGTCTGGGGCTTCCCCTGAGCCGGAGTCCAGTGCAGAGCTCTAGTACAGGCTCTGCTCCGGGACTCTGTGGAAATCCCTGACATCGCTGTCCATATATGGACGGTGTGTCAGGTTGTTCCCCAGAGTGGAGTCCCGGGCAGAGCGCTAGTATAGGCTTTGCTCCGGGACTCTGTGGAATTCCCTGACATCACTGTCCATACATCGACAATGATGTCAGGGGCTTCCCCAGAGCAGGAGACCCAGTGATGTCAGGAGCATAGCTGGAGTCCCAGGAAGAGCCTACTAGCGCTCTGCCCGGGACTCCAGCTCTGGGGTTGCCCCTGACATCTCAGTCCATATATGGACAGTGATGTCAGGAGCAGAGCTGGAATCCCAGGCAGAGTGCTCCAGGCGGCTCTGCTCCGGGAATCCAGCTCTGGGCAAGCCCCTGACATCACTGTGGCCACATCTGCGGAGGGCACTGTGGCAGCATCTGCGGAGGGCACTGTGGCAGCATCTACGGAGGGCACTTTGGCAGCATCTACGGAGGGCACTGTGGCAGCATCTACAGAGGACACTGCGGCAGCATCCACAGAGGGCACTGCGGCAGCATCTACAGAGGGCACTGTGGCAGCATCTACAGAGGGCACTGTGGCACTATCTAAAAAGGGGCTGCCCAATCTTGACATGTGTGTCTGCCAAACGCTGCCAACTGAGCTGCCAGACTGCATTTAGCGACACTTAAACTGGAAAACTGGAGTGTTGAAATAAGCACGTGGAGAAATATCTCAAATTTTAAACCTAGCGGTATTATTATAGTAATCTACTATTATTATAGTAATATAGTGTTATAGAAGTTCAAATAACTAATTGATTAACAATAATTTTGTATTGTATTAAATTTTAAAGTAATGCGGCCCGTCAACTTCCCATTTTTTCTATATGCGGCCCACTTACCCAACTGAGTTTGAGACCCCTGCTCTAGTGTGTATAGGGGGATGTGTTAGGGGTCTATGATTTTATATATGTACAGAGGGAAATACAGACACTATTACATCATATTACATTTGTTTATCCCCCGGTTCTGCCGATATACTTGTATCCGTCATGTGAGTGACCACCTAGTGTGCATATTACAGGATGGTGGTGGTACAGGAGGACGTGAAGGTGATCTGTGATGTTATACATGTACAGAGGGAAATACAGAAACAATTACTTCATATTACACTTGTGTATCCACCGGTTCTGCAGATATACTTGTATCCACCATGTGAGTGACCCTATAGCAAGCCAACATGAACACCCAATGTAAGACAGCAGAAACTCTCGCCAAACCTTCCCGCAAAACAATGTAATGGGAGAACAACCAATCGCCACGCGTACCCGAAGACAAACGCCTGGAAAATTTACTCGGTGTGAAGGTGATCTTTGATGTTATACATGCACAAAGGGGAAATACAGACATAATTACATCATATTACACTTGTGTATCCCCCGGTTCTGCAGATATACTTGTATCCATCATGTGAGTGACTGTCACGGTACGAGGTGTGAACCCATTGGGCCGTACCGCGTAGCGGGATGGCAGCTGGCCAAACCGGTAAGTACACAGTTCGATAGTTCAGCGAGTGTACCTGAGGCAATCGTAGGCAGTGGCGAGACGGGCACATCCAGGACCAGGCGGTGGGAAGTCGTCCGGTGAGGCGTAGCAGGGCAGCGTAGGCTGTAGCACAGCACGGCAGGTAGCACAGCATGGCAATAGCACTAGGTAGCACGGAAACAGGATACGGGATACAGGAGCAAGGTACACTGGGAGGCTGGAAGACACTGGGAGACCATAAGCAAAACGAACAATGGGAAAACTAACAACGCTCTGGCAAAGGGCAAGAGGGCAGAGCCCTTTTTATAGCCCAGGGCATCCTGGGCCAGATTGCAGGTTTACTGCAAAAACGCGCGCACTGGCCCTTTAAGGCCGTGCACGCGCGGGCGCGTGCCCCCGCCGGATACACACAGAATCCGGAAGTGAGTGCCGGCGCCTGCCTGGGGGACGACGCTGCAGGGAGGTAAGCTGTCCATGGCCACGGCCGTCGGGGTTAACGACCGAACGACGGGCCGTGGCCATAGACGTTACAGTGACCCTCTAGTGTGTATATTACAGGATGGTGGGGGTACAGGGAGATATATGAAGGTGGTCTGTGATATTATACATGTACAGAGGGAAATACAGACACAATTACATCATATTACACTTGGTATCCCCCGGTTCTGCAGACATACTTGTATCCACCATGCGAGTGACCCTCTAATCTGTATATTACAGGATGATGATGGTACATGGGGATGTGTGAAGATGGTCAGATGGTCTGCAGATATACTTGTATCCACCATATGAGTGACCCTATAGCAAGCCAACATGAACACCCAATGTAAGACAGCAGAAACTCTCGCCAAACCTTCCCGCAAAACAATGTAATTTGAGAACAAACAATCGCCACGCGTACCCGAAGACAAACGGAGGGAAATACAGACACAATTACATCATATTACACTTGTGTATTCCCCGGTTCTGCAGATATACTTGTATCCATCATGTGAGTGACCCTCTAGTGTGTATATTACAGGATGGTGGGGGTACAGGGAGATATATGAAGGTGGTCTGTGATGTTATACATGTACAGAGGGAAATACAGACACAATTACATCATATTACATTTGGTATCCCCTGGTTCTGCAGACATACTTGTATCCACTATGCGAGTGACCCTCTAATGTGTATATTACAGGATGATGGTGGTACATGGGGATGTGTGAAGATGGTCTGTGATGATATACATGTACGGAGGGAAATACAGATACAATTACATCATATTACACTTGTGTATTGCCCGGTTCTGCAGTTATACTTGTATCCACCATGTGAGTGACTCCCTAGTGTGTATATTACAGGATGGTGGTGGTACAGGGGGATGTGTGAAGGTGGTCTGTGATGTTATACATGTACGGAGGGAAATACAGACACAATTACATCATATTACACTTGTGTATCCCCCAGTTCTGCCGATATACTTGTATTCGTCATGTGAGTGACACTTTACAGTTATAGTGGTACAGAGAGATGTGAATGTGGTTGTATAGCCACCTGCATGAGGAGTGTCTACAGCACCTTAGCACAGAGCCATAAGGGGCTCTGTGATCCCTCATACAGCCTCCTGCACAAGTTATACCTACAGTTCCCTGGCATGGAGACACAGGGGATGCATGTTAAAAATCATTCCCCTCGTCCATTAATTCCAGGGTTACGGTCAGCCGAGATCTTTTCTAAGCTCGACCTGCGTGGAGCCCACAATCTTGTCCGCAGAAGATCTGGGGATGAGTAGGATACACTGTATGGACATTTTGAATCTCTGATCATGCCTTTTGGGCTTTGCGATGCCCCAGCTACATATTAGCACTTTATTACCTTTCATGACCAAGGGTCAAATTTTCCATTTCTGATATGCACTTCTATAAGCGATAATATCTTTTGAACGGCTTTGAATATCACAGCTATTTTTAGTTAGTTTTTTTTTTAACAACGGATCAAATGTTAGTTTTTCATGGCTGTTTTGCATCAATGTGTCTCAAAATTTGAATCCATTTCCCGGCCGTCTGACCGTTTTTCACTGACAATTGGCATCCATATTTCATGGACGTTAAAAAAATTGATGAATTTTATTCGTTAGGGGTTTTTGTCCCAGCCACCGGAAAACACCACAATGCCCATGTAGATAGTGACGCAATACCACTGTAGATAGTGCCACATTGCCCACTGTAGATAATACCAGTGCCCACATAGATAGTGCCCACTGTAAATAGTGCCACAGTGCCACACAAAGTGCCCATGTAGATAGCGCCACAGTGTCCCCTGTAGGCAGGGCCGGCCTTAGGAGTGTGCGAGCGCACAGGGCGCTGCACCATCCCAGCATGTAGGGGGCGCCACTGGGCTCTGCCTCTACTCTATGCTCTGCTCTTAGTTATACACGGAGTAAACAAGAGCCGAGGAGCAGAGGAGGAAGCTCCGCCCACAGCCCGTCCTGTAAGAAGCCTGTGATCCTGTCAGCAAGGAGAGATGGTAAGTGTCTATGTGTGTCTATGTGTGTATATGTGTGTGCATACAGTAGGTGTCTCTGTGTGTATACAGTATGTGCCTCTGTATACAGTATGTGTCTCTGTGTTTGTATGTGTATATAGCAGACAGTATCATACATGATAGGCTTAGACACATGGCCCCAGCAGACAGTATCACACATGGTAGGCTTAGATACATGGCCCCAGCAGACAGTATCGCACATGATAGGCTTAGATACATGGCCCCAGCAGACAGTACATAGGGCTCATTGAGACGAGCGCGATTCTCGTCCGTGTGCTGGGCGTTGAAACAACACACACGGACGCATTAATTTCAATGGGGCTATTCACACATGCGTGAGTTTTTGCACAGCAAGTGTCCGTTGCGTGAAACACACTGCATGTCCTATATTAGTGCGTTTTCACGCACCTAGTCGCCCATTGTAAATGGGTGCAAGAAAACCACGGACAGCACAAGGGTGACATCCCTGTCCGTGTTTCACACTTCAATTACACTGAAAAAAAGTGCTTGGGAGTGCGTAAAAACACATAACACACGCAAAGCACACGGATGCAAAATGCATGCACACGACCAGATTTACGCAAGTTTTTTACATGCGTAAATCTGTCAGGCTCGTGTGAATGTAGGCTTAGATACAGGGCCCCAGCAGTAAGTATCATTGTACTAACCCTCGGGGGCAAATTTGGCATTTCTGGGACCCCAAGCAAGTTATGTCTCAAGGCTCTAATCAAAGACACCTGTAGAGAGTGCCCCACACAATGCCCCCTGTATATAGTATCACAACCCTCCTGTATGGTTCCACATACAGTTCCCACTGCCATACATCCCCCTTGTAGACAGTGCCATGCAGTCCCCTGTAGGTAGTCCCACATACCCTCCTTGTCTCAGCAGACAGTATCATACATGATAGGCTTAGATACATGGCCCCAGCAGACAGTATCACACATGATAGGCTTAGATACATGCCCAGCAGACAGTATTACACATGATAGACTTAGATACAGTGCCCAGCAGACAGTATCACACATGATGGACTTAGATACAGTGCCCCAGCAGACAGTATCACACATGAAAGGCTTAGATACATGGCCCAGCAGACAGTATCACAAATGATAACTTAGATACAGAGCCCCATCAGTAAATATCCTTGTACTGACATATGTTCACCCCCCCCCCCCCCCCATGTGCGTGCATGTATATGCAGGGGTGGGATCCGGCCGGTTTTCCCCAGTTCTCCCGAACTAGTTGTTAAAATGACAGCCGGTTCACAGAACCGGGTGAAGCGGGAGGCCGGAATAGGTCCGGTCCCCTGCACTTAATTGTATCCATGTCCTTAGGATGTGGATACAATTGAGTTGACTAGCGCTGCCCTGGCGAGGGACATGATGCCTCGCCATTTGGCGCTTTAGTGATGATGCAGTCGGCGCGATGACAATGACGTCATCGCACCGCTACATCGTTCTGATGGAGGAGGACTGATGTCGCTGGAGGATGGAGTGGCAACGGGACAGGTAAGAAAATGTTTTTTTCCTTCTACTGTGGGCACTATAGGGCACTACATAGGGGACTATACAGGGAACAAGAACTACAGAAGAATATATAGGGAACTAACTACAGGGGACTATATAGGGAACAGTAACTACAGGGGACTATATAGGAGACAGTAACTATAGGGAACAGTAACTACAGGAGATTATATATGGGACAGTAACTACAGGGGACTATAGGGAACAGTAACTACAGGGGACTATATAGGGGACAGTAGCTACAGGGGACTATATAGGGAACAGTAACTACATGGGACTATATAGGGGACAGTAGCTATAGGGAACAGTAACTTCAGGGGACTATATAGGGGACAGTAACTACAGGGGACTATATAGGGGACAGTAGCTACAGGGGACTATATAGGGAACAGTAACTACATGGGACTATATAGGGAACACTAACTACAGGGGACTATACAGGGGCCCTTATCTACAGGAAACGCCTCAGGGGGCCCTTATCTACAGGGAACGCCACAGGGAGCCCTATCTACAGGGTAACACCACATAGGGCCCCATGTGGCGTTCCCTGTAGATAGGGCCCCCTGCGGCATTTCCTGTAGATAGAGCCCCTTGTGGCGTTCCCTGTAGATAGAGACCCCTGTGGCGTTCCTTGTAGATAAAGCCCCCGTGCCCATGTGGCGGTCCCTGTAGATAGGGCCCCATGTGGTGTTCCCTGTAGATAGGGCCCCATGTGGCATTTCCTGTAGATAGGCCCCCATCTACAGGGAACGCCACATGGGGTCCGATCTTCAGGGACCACCACAGGGGGCTCTATCTACAGGGAACGCTACAGGGGGCCCTGTCTGCAAGGAACGCTACAGAGGGCACTATCTGCAGGGAACGCTACTACCTACAGAGGGTTCTATGGGGATAACTATCTATAGAGGGCTCTACTGGGAGCACTATCTACAGAGGGCTCTATGAGGGGCCCTATCTACAGGGGGCACTGTGTGTGGTGCATTACTTTACAGTGTTTGACACAATTTTATTCAGGGGCACAGTGTATGTTACTATTATATTCAGGGGCACAGCGTGTAGCACTATTATATTTGGGGACACAGTGTATGATACTATTATATTTGGGGGCATAGAGTGTGGCACCATAAGAATTTGCTCTTCGTTTATAGGTGCAGAAATGTTGAAAAAGTGTGCTTCCGAAGACATCTGAGCAGCAAATGTATCCATTTCCACAGAAATGGGTCATGGCCAGAAGGCATCATAGAGTTCTGGACCAGATGACGACTAGAATCTGAGTAGTCGTCACTGGTGAGTCACTAAATGTAAATGTTTATTCTCCCTGTGATTTCTCAGTACTGTAGTCACTGTATGATCTGCAGCGAGATGATGTGTGTATCGTTCTTTTTTGTGGAACAGCAACTCCCAGCATATCCTTACCATCGTTCTGGCTATACTGGGAGCTGTAGTTTTATGCCGTACAAACTTATATGGCAGGGGTTAAACTAAATTTGCTAATTATCTCTGTACTGAGCTGTACTTGTACTGGTGCTGTATATATGTAAATATAATGGTGGTTTCTCTTGGCTCAAATACCCACAAAATCTCTCTCAGACCGGAGCAGGCAAAACTAAATTGGGTATGATCCAACAAATACCCTAAATAGCATATATAAAGTACAGTGAAGTTTACCGCTCAGACGGCACTGGTAACAGTCCAATATCATTCAGTATAGACACTCTCTCCCAGAAAAATGCAGTGGACAGTCCGCAATCCAATGAGGGTGTGGATGGTAATTCTTATCCTTGTAGTTCCACCGAGCTCCTTATCGTCTCCCTCCACATTCAAAGAACTCCTGGTAGGAAAAGGATCTTATGTCTCTAATAGATGGAAAAAGGAAGACACATAGTGCAACACCCTCTGAAAAAGATTGCTCCACGCCAAGTTTAATCCATACTCACAGAAGTAACAAGAAATAAAAGCATCAAGGTAAGTAAAAATCTTTAAAATTTCTAGGCGGCACGCCAAACACTCTCGCCCGACCCTGGGTTTCGCCCTTCCGGCTTCCTCTAGGGCATGTGTGACGTGTCTAATTAACAGGTTTATATAGCCGCATATCATTTAAATTTACATAAATTTACATACATAAAAAATGGTTAAAAAAAAACATATACACTCACAATGATCTCTGCAATATATAGAGATAATCTGATCTTACCATCATAATCGTATACATATATATACACTTTTATTATTTTTATATAAATGCCTAATCTCTTTAAAAAGTAAAAAAATATATATAATATATTATGCTAAACAAGCCTATTTGCCACCTTTATAGTTGGTTAGATTCCACATATCATCCCATATCCATTATATTGATTTTTATTTATATTTTATCAGTTGTTTTATATTTTTTCTGTCTCTAATTTTCCACTTAGTCTGAACTGTGGCCAATCTCTAAAGCTTCCAGAGCTTCAGTGAGCTGCAGCTAATCAGAACAATTAAGTTCTGCTGAGACAAGATCCCTTGGTCATAATGCTATGTGTGAACAAGTCTCTTACTAATACTATACATAGGGCATTTTTTGGCATAATTGTTTTCATAACATGGAACTACAAATATGGACCAGAATATCTATCAGATGGTATCTCACCAATATTAATAAATACTTGTATAAACAAAACAAAAAAACATTTTTATAAAAAACACTTCAATTCGAAGTCTGAATTGAGTCCTAAGGGCTGAAGCGTTTTTAATTGATAGATCCAAAAACTTTCTTGCTTGCTCATTTTTTTAATAAAATCCTCCCCCCTCCAATGATTATCAATTGTCTCAATAGCAAAGAATTTAGTGTCCTTGGGATCTTTATGGTGGAATTTACAATAGTGTGCTGACACACTATGGTCCATCTTGCCTTTTCTGATGTTATTACAGTGTTCTGCTATTCGAGTTTTCAATTTGCGGGCTGTACGTCCTACATATAACTGCCCACAGGGACACTGCAATAAGTATATAACCCCTTTAGTATTACACGTTGTAAAATGTTTGATCTCATATTTTCTTTTATTTTCGGCATCCATGAAAAAGGTAACATTCCCCTTTCTTTTATTATACCCCACTTCTTTACAAGCTTTACACTTGTTACAGGAAAAAAATCCTTTTGTCGCAAAAGTTAATAAATTCTCTGTTGTTCCTTCCCAAATTTAGCGCCCATAGCAGTACCGGCAGTCTATTACCTTCAGACTGCCGGTACTGCTATGGGCGCTAAATTTGCACCAAGTTATGCAAATCTGTACCTGGCAGTCTGGGAAGATTCTTTTATTTACTCTAGTAATAATCCTTTCTGTGAATTCATAAAGTTGTACAAACGTTACATAGATGATGTGGTTATCATTTGGGAAGGAACAACAGAGAATTTATTAACTTTCATAGATTATATTAATAACAATAAATGTAATCTGACCTTTACTTCAGAGTATGATAAAAATAGAGTTAGCTTTCTGGATTTGGAAATTTTTATAGAAAACAATGTACTATACACCAAAAATTATTTCAAACCTACTGACTGTAATAGTTATATTGAATGTTCAAGTTGCCATTTTAAACCTTGGCTTCGGAATATCCCAAAAGGGCAGTTTAAAAGGATAAAGAAAAACTGTACAAAAATAGAGGACTTTGATGTACAGTCACAAGTTATTAAATCTCGTTTGATAGAAAGGAATTATGAGGAACAGAGGGTGTCGTCAGCATTGAAGGAGGTTAGAGAAGAAATCGCAGTCCATTCTGGCGATAACATCAAAAAAATTGATAATTTTCATACAAAGAGAATTGATGATAATGATAAAACATTAAGGGCTCCGTTCATTACCACATATTCCACAAGTTCTTCATTGATACGAAATATTATTAGAAAAAATTGGCATATTGTAAGGAACGATCCTGTTATAGGATCTAGGTTGCCCAAAAATCCTAGTATTGTACATCGTAGGGCACCTAATATAAAGGATAAAATTACTCATAGTTTTATAAAAGCTCCTACAAAACCAATTATTGCGACAAAAGGATTTTTTTCCTGTAACAAGTGTAAAGCTTGTAAAGAAGTGGGGTATAATAAAAGAAAGGGGAATGTTACCTTTTTCATGGATGCCGAAAATAAAAGAAAATATGAGATCAAACATTTTACAACGTGTAATACTAAAGGGGTTATATACTTATTGCAGTGTCCCTGTGGGCAGTTATATGTAGGACGTACAGCCCGCAAATTGAAAACTCGAATAGCAGAACACTGTAATAACATCAGAAAAGGCAAGATGGACCATAGTGTGTCAGCACACTATTGTAAATTCCACCATAAAGATCCCAAGGACACTAAATTCTTTGCTATTGAGACAATTGATAATCATTGGAGGGGGGAGGATTTTATTAAAAAAATGAGCAAGCAAGAAAGTTTTTGGATCTATCAATTAAAAACGCTTCAGCCCTTAGGACTCAATTCAGACTTCGAATTGAAGTGTTTTTTATAAAAATGTTTTTTTGTTTTGTTTATACAAGTATTTATTAATATTGGTGAGATACCATCTGATAGATATTCTGGTCCATATTTGTAGTTCCATGTTATGAAAACAATTATGCCAAAAAATGCCCTATGTATAGTATTAGTAAGAGACTTGTTCACACATAGCATTATGACCAAGGGATCTTGTCTCAGCAGAACTTAATTGTTCTGATTAGCTGCAGCTCACTGAAGCTCTGGAAGCTTTAGAGATTGGCCACAGTTCAGACTAAGTGGAAAATTAGAGACAGAAAAAATATAAAACAACTGATAAAATATAAATAAAAATCAATATAATGGATATGGGATGATATGTGGAATCTAACCAACTATAAAGGTGGCAAATAGGCTTGTTTAGCATAATATATTATATATATTTTTTTACTTTTTAAAGAGATTAGGCATTTATATAAAAATAATAAAAGTGTATATATATGTATACGATTATGATGGTAAGATCAGATTATCTCTATATATTGCAGAGATCATTGTGAGTGTATATGTTTTTTTTAACCATTTTTTATGTATGTAAATTTATGTAAATTTAAATGATATGCGGCTATATAAACCTGTTAATTAGACACGTCACACATGCCCTAGAGGAAGCCGGAAGGGCGAAACCCAGGGTCGGGCGAGAGTGTTTGGCGTGCCGCCTAGAAATTTTAAAGATTTTTACTTACCTTGATGCTTTTATTTCTTGTTACTTCTGTGAGTATGGATTAAACTTGGCGTGGAGCAATCTTTTTCAGAGGGTGTTGCACTATGTGTCTTCCTTTTTCCATCTATTAGAGACATAAGATCCTTTTCCTACCAGGAGTTCTTTGAATGTGGAGGGAGACGATAAGGAGCTCGGTGGAACTACAAGGATAAGAATTACCATCCACACCCTCATTGGATTGCGGACTGTCCACTGCATTTTTCTGGGAGAGAGTGTCTATACTGAATGATATTGGACTGTTACCAGTGCCGTCTGAGCGGTAAACTTCACTGTACTTTATATATGCTGTATATATGTACTGAGCTTGGTCTGGTGTTATATATATATATATATATATATATATATGTACTGAGCTTGGTTCTGGAGTTATATTCATCATAACAACCATGCTCAATACATATATACAGCACCAAAGAGAAGCTCAAAACATATATACAACTCCAGAACTAAGCTCTGCATATAAATACAGCACCAGAACCAAGCTCGGTACATATATACAGCACCACAACAACATTTTGTACATATATACAACACCAGAACCAAGCTCAGTACATATATACAACACCAGAACCAAGCTCAGAACATATATACAACTCCAGAACTAAGCTCTGCATATAAATACAGCACCAGAACTAAGCTCAGTACATATATCCAGCACCACAACTAAGCTTAGTACATATATACAGCCCCAGAACCAAGCTCAGTACATAAAAACAGCCCCAGAACCAAGCTCAGTACATCTATACAGCACCAGAACAAAGCTCAGTACATATATACAGCACCAGAACACAGCTCAGTACACAAAAAAATAAAAGCAGCGCTGGAATCGAGAAATCAGCGCTATTCAGGTCAGATAACCAGTTCAACTTATATGACCTAGTGACAGGTCCTCTTTAAGAGTTGGCAAATATATATAAATTTTATAAAGGAACTGCCTGATGCCCTAAGCACTTGTCTGCTGGAAGCACCTCTCTTTGAGTGCCCTAGATATTTGGACAATTACCCGAGATTGTGAGCAATTGAAAACCGCAAATTGGAAGCTGGTGTATCAGAGTGCTCTGAATAATTAAGCAACTACCAGGGCTTATGAGCAATTGTACACTGCGGACTGTGAGCTGCTTTCCTTGAGTGCCCTGTACTACTAACCTCACACATCCCTTGTTAGAAAAATAATTAATTATTGAAAAATCTATGTTAAAATGCTGAAGGAATTGCCTGGTGTTGTAAGCAGTTGTCTGCATAAAGCACCTTTCTTTGAGAGCCCTGGATATCTGAGCAATTGCACTGAAATTGACGTACTGACAGTTTTTTGGTGTAAAATGGTCGTTTTCTACAACAGCTGACAGGTAAGTCATGAAATTAATCTAATTACTCATAGCAGATCGCCTAGTGTTGCAGAAGATAATTATTTTTCCTAAATGGTTATATATATGTATGAAGAGTCCAATTTGGATAGATGATCAAATATTTTAATGAATAGAGACGGTGGTCCAGGAGCTGATAGGGAACGGAAAATCTGCATACACCTGTCGATGTAAGGAAAGGCTAAATGCAGGATTGTTTTCTTCCAAGCTTTAAAACTTATTTTGTCTCATCGCAAATGTGTTATTTCATTTTCTAATTTCTCTAGTAAAGGGACTTCCGCTTGAGATGTTAATACATAATTCTTGGATATGGAATATGGTGATTATGACTTTTTGGGCATCATTGGTTTTGTCACCTGTTTTGAATAATACTTTATTCATAGAATTTTTGTCTATAACTGACTACGTTGTCTGGGTGAACCTTGGATTATTTAGTGTTAATTTTTCTTTTCACAAAGTAATCTAAAAAAATGTGAACTATTTTAGGCACAGGCAGAATTTACCAGTTAATTACATTGCCCTGAGAACGTGTTCACCCCCTACGTGTTTTCCCGGTTTTGTTTTATTACAGCCTTGAATTTGAGATAGATTTTTAAGGGGTTTGTACAATTTAATTTACACAACATGCCGACCAGATTGAAGGTGTCATATATTTTTTAATTTGGCACAAACAATAATAAAGACAAAACACTGAGAACTTTATTCTGTATAAGTATTCACCCCCTGAAAGTCAATACTTTGTGGAGCACCTTTTGCAGCAATTACAGATGCAGTATCTTGGGATATAATAATAATAATCTTTATTCATATAGCGCCAACATATTCCGCAGCACTTTACCATTCAGAGGGAACATGTACAGAGAATATCAGACATTACATAGTGACAAAACTCATTTACAATTCAAACAAGAGGAGAGTGGATCCTGCTCGCAAGAGCTTACTATCTATGAAGAGATAAGGGAGAAACAAAATGTTAAAGTGCTTGTTAAAGAGGCTCTGTCACCACATTATAAGTGCCCTATCTCCTATATAAGGAGATCGGCGCTGTAATGTAGGTGACAGTAATGCTTTTTATTTTAAAAAAACGATCTATTTTCACAACGTTAGGAGCGATTTTGGTTTATGCTAATGAGCTTTCTTAATGCCCAAGTGGGCGTATTTTTACTTTCGACCAAGTGGGCGTTGTATAGAGGAGTGTATGACGCTGACAAATCAGCATCATGCACTCCTCTCCATTCATTTACACTGCACTAGCGATATAGTTATATCACTATTTGCAGCTACATACACAAACCCTAACATTACTACAGTGTCCTGATAATGAATACACATGACCATCCAGCAACGGATACGAAATCTCGTTTACATCCGTAATCTCGCGAGATTTCGTATCCGTTGCTGGAATCTCACAGAAAAGAGTCAGAAGTGTCAGGATTCTGAGTACACATGACGTCCAGGCTGGATGGTCATGTGTATTCATTATCAGGACACTGTAGTAATGTTAGGGTTTGTGTATGTAGCTGCACATAGTGATATAACTATATCGCTAGTGCAGTGTAAATGAATGGAGAGGAGTGCATGATGCTGATAGGTTAGCATCATACACTCCTCTATACAACGCCCACTTGGTCGAAAGTAAAAATACGCCCACTTGGGCATTAAGAAAGCTCATTAGCATAAACCAAAATCGCTCCTAACGTTGTGAAAATAGATCGTTTTTTTTAAATAAAAAGCATTACTGTCACCTACATTACAGCGCCGATCTCCTTATATAGGAGATAGGGCACTTATAATGTGGTGACAGAGCTTCTTTAAGTGCAATGGTCCAGCCATCTTTTATACACATAGGGTAGTAACTTAAAGCTGCATGAGCCGGTCACCAGCCAGTGTCAGTGTATGGCAGACATGAAGTGCATTAGGGTGCAAGGAGTGTGGGGGATACTGCTGAATGAAGGGGCCTCATTACTAATGTAAAGGGGGGCCATTGGAAGAATGTAGATTAGGGAATGTTGAAGGCCTGTCTAAAAAGATGTGTTTACAGGGTAGGTTAAAAACTGTGGATGTTGGGAATTAATTGATTGTCTGTGGTAGCGAATTCCAGAAGACTGGTGCAGCACAAGAAAAATCTTGGAGTCGGGAGTGGAAGGTTCGGATTATGGTGGATGTTAATCTAAGGTTGCTGGCAGAATGTAAAGCGCAATTAGGGTGGCAGACAGAGATGAGGGAGGAGATGTAAGGAGGTGCAGCACTGTGTAGAGCTTTGTGGTAATAAGTTTGAATTTATTTCTGAAGGGTATGGGCAACCAGTGCAGTGACTGGCAGAGGGTAGATGCGTTCGTGTAGCGGTGGGTCAGAAATATGAGCCTTGCTGCTGAATTAAGGATAGATTGGAGAGGGGAGAGTTTAATGAGTGGAAGACCGACTAATAATGAGTTACAGTAGTCAAGACGAGAGTGAATCAGAGCGACAATGAGAGTTTTGGCTGTTTCCACAGTAAGAAAAGGGCGAATTCTGGAGATGTTTTTGAGGTGAAAGTGACAGGAGCGTGTAAGTGATTGAATGTGTGAAGTAAAGGAAAGATCTAATTCAAAAATAACCCCAAGACAGCGGGCGTCCTGCCTAGAAGTTATGGTAGTGCCACACACTGAGATGGAGACATCAGGTTTAGGTAGGTTTGTAGATGGTGGGAACACAAGGAGATTCGTTTTAGAAAGATTCAGTTTCAGATAGAGAGAGGACATGATGTTAGAGACAGCGGACAGACAATCACTGGTGTTTTGTATTAGAGCAGGGGTGATGTCATGGGAAGAGGCATATAATTGGGTGTCATCAGCGTAGAAATGGTACTGGAAGTCAAATCTGCTGATAGTTTCTCCAATAGGGGCTGTGTAGAGAGAAAAGACAAGCAGACCTAGGACTGATCCCTGAGGAACCCTGATTGCAAGGGGAAGAGGAGAAGAAGTAAAACCAGCAAATGACACACTGAATTAGCAGTCAGAGAGATAGGAAGAAAACCAAGAGAGAGCAGTGTCTTTAAGGCCAATACAGTGGAGCATGTTAAGCAGGAGTTTGTGGTCTACAGTGTCAAAGTTTGTACAGAGATCGAGAAGATTGAGTAGAGAGTATTTGCTGTTAGATTTAGATGCCAAAAGATCATTTAAGACTTTAGTAAGGTCAGTTTCTGTGGAGTGTAGAGTGCGGAAACCAGATTGTAAGGGGTGAAGAATAGAGTTGGCAGAGTGATAGTGCATAAGGCAATAGTAGACCAAGCGTTCCAGTAGCTTGGAGACAAAGGGGAGATTAGAGACAGGTCAGTAGTTAGAAGCGCTGGATAGGTGAAGAGTTGTTTTTTTTCAGTAATGGGTTTATAATGGCATGTTTAATAGTGGGAAAGATTCCAGAAGAAAGGGAGAGGTTAAAAATTTTAGTCAGGTGACTAGTCACAGCCGGGGAGAGGGACTGGACAAGGTGTGAGCGGATAGGATCACTAGAGCAGGTAGTAGGACAAAAAGAAGAAAGGAGCCTAGAGACTTCTTCTGTTATTGGGTGAAATGTTGAAAGTGAAGAAGAGGGAGTGCGGGAGGGAAGGGGATCGATGTTACTAGGGGACTGGGACATAATATAATGCCGGATGTTGTCAATTTTAACTTTAAAATAAGCGGCCAGGTCTTTAGCATTAAGATCTGTGATCGGTGTCGGCACTTTAGGACTAAGGAAGGAATGAAAAGTATCAAAGAGGCATTTTGGATTATTAGATAGTGTGGAGATGAGAGAGGTGAAATAGACTTGTTTGGCTTTGTGAATGGCAGAGTTGTAAGTTCTCAGCGTAAATGTGTAATGGAGGAAATCTGCAGCCAAATGCGATTTTCTCCACAGACGTTCGGCACATCTCGAGCACCGCTGAACAGATTGAGGCATGTGCCAGGTTTGTGGACATCTTTGCCGGGTGGTTTGGAGTGTAGGGGGGTGGGGCTGCTTCATCCAAAGCATTTTTGAGAGTGTTATTATAATGTTTGGCAGCCAGATTCGGACAGGAGAAGGAAGAGATTGGGTACAATGTGGACTGTAGACTGTCTATGAGTTGCTGAGTGTTAATGGCATGTAGATTTCTGTATGTCTGATACATAGGCATGCCCTGTGGAGGCAGAGAATTTTTGATAGTAAAGGAGAAAAGGTTGTGATCAGAGAGCGGTAGAGGAGAATGATTAAAGTCAGAAACTGCGCAGAGATGGAAGACCAGGTCAAGTGAATGCGCGTCTTAGTGTTTAGGAGAGTTAGTAAGTTGTGACAGACCTAGGGAGAAGGTTAAAGATAGAAACTCGGAGGCAGATGAGGAGGTTGGGTTATAAATAGAGATGTTAAAGTCATCCGTGATGAGAGGTGGTGTTTCAGATTATAGGAATTGTGGAAGCCAGGCAGCAAAATGATCCAGGAACTGACGCGGTGAGCCCGGGGGCCGGTAGACAACTGCCACTCGGAGGAAGAATGGGCGAAGGAGTTTGAGGGTGTGGACTTCAAAAGAGGGAAATGTGAGTGAGGGGACAGGCGGAATGACCTGGGAAGTACAGTGTGGGGAAAGAAGTATACCTACTCCTCCACCCTGCCTGTTCTCAGGTCTGGGAGCATGAGAGAAATGGAGACCACCATAAGATAGAGCAGCAGGGGAAGCAGTGTCAGACAGGTGTAACCATGTTTCTGTAATAGCCAGGAGGTTTTGAGAGAAAGGAAAAAAGTTGTGAATAAAGGTGAGTTTGTTGCACGCGGGATGAGAATTCCAGAGCGCACAGTTAAAAGAGACAGGAGAAGACATACAAGGAATGGTAAGAAGATTTGCAGGGTGTCTATGTGTGTCAAGTAAGGGGTTGAGCTTGGCAGAAGAAAAGGGAGAATCGGGGTTGGGAGAGATATCCCCTGCAACTAGTAGCAGGAGAATGGCGAGAGTCTGCAAATGGTTCAGTATTTTATAAGAGTGATTTTTGTGTTGAACAGTGGGATGAGATGGTTTAAAGTGATTGAGGAAAGTGAACAGTGCATGGGAGATATAAATAATCTTTATTTATATAGCGCCAACATATTACACAGCACTTTACAATTTAGAGGGAACATGAAACAAACAATATCAGACATTACATAGTGACAAAGTTAATTTACAATTCAAACCTGAGGCGTGAGGACCCTGCTCGCAAGAGTTTACAATCTATGAGGAAATAAGGGAGACACAAAGTGTAACAGTGTTTGTTCTGTACAATAGTCCAGCCATTTTTATACACATGGAGTGGTGCACATAAAGCTGCATGAGCCGGTAAGCAGCCAGTATCCGTGTATGACGGACATGAAGAGAAGGAGTGTGAGAGAATCTTATTCTGATGACTAATCTAAAAGGAGGGCCATGGAAAGGAGTCAGATTAGGGAATGTTATAGGCCTGTCTAAATAGATGTGTTTTCAGAGCACGTTTAAAACTGTGGATATTGGGAATTAATCTGATTGTCTGGGGTAGCACATTCCAGAGGACTGGTGCAGCACAAGAAAAATCATGGGGATGGAAGTGGGAGGTTCGGATTATGGAGGATTTTAATCTAAGGTCGTTAGCAGAACGTAGAGCCCGAGTAGGGTGGTAGATAGAGATGAGGGAGGAGATGTAAGGAGGTGCAGCACTGTGGAGAGCTTTGTGGGTGAGAGTAATAAGTTTGAATTTTATTCGGAAGGGGATGGGCAACCAGTGCAGTGACTGGCACAGATTAGAGGCGTTGGTGTAACGATTGGTCATAAATATTAGCCTGGCTGCTGCATTGAGGATAGATTGGAGAGGGGAGAGTTTGGTGAGGGGAAGACCGACTAGTAATGAGTTACAGTAGTCAAGACGAGAGTGAATCAGAGCAACAATGAGAGTTTTGGCTGTTTCCTCCGTAAGAAAAGGGCAGATTCTGGAGATGTTTTTGAGCTGAAAATGACAGGAGCGTGAAAGTGATTGAATGTGAGGAGTAAAGGAAAGATCTGAGTCAAAAATAACCCTGAGACAGCGGGCATGCTGCTTAGGAGTTATGATAGTGCCACACACAGAGATGGAGACATCAGGTTTACGGAGGTTAGTAGGTGGTGGGAACACAAGGAGCTCAGTTTTAGAAAGATTCAATTTCAGATAGAGAGAGGACATGATGTTAGAGACAGCGCACAGACAATCACTGGTGTTCTGTATTAGAGCAGGGGTGATGTCATGGGAAGAGGCATATAATTGGGTGTCATCAGCGTAGAGATGATACTGGAAGCCAAATCTGCTGATGGTTTGTCCAATAGGGGCTGTGCAGAGAGAAAAGAGGAGCGGACCTAGGACTGATCCCTGAGGAACCCCGATAGCAAGGGGAAGAGGAGAAGAAGTAGAACTAGCAAATGACACACTGAATGAGCGGTCAGAGAGATAGGAGGAAAACCAAGAGAGAGAGCCGCATCTTTGAGGCCAATAGAGTGGAGCATGTTAAGTAGGAGTTTGTGGTCTACAGTGTCAAAGGCAGCAGAGAGATCCAGAAGACTCAGGAGGAAGATTTCTTCTTCTGTTATTGGGTCAAATGCTGAAAGTGAAGAAGAGGGAGTCCGGGAGGGAAGGGGATCGGTGTAACTATGAGACTGGGAGATAATATCATGGCGGATGTTGTCAATTTTAACTTTAAAATAAGTGGACAGGTCTTCAGCACTGAGATCTGTGATTGGCGTCTGCACTTTAGGACTAAGGAGGGAGTGAAAGCATCAAAGAGGCGTTTTGGATTATTAGATAGTGTTGAGATGAGAGAAGTGAAATAGACTTGTTTGGCGCGGTGAAGGGCAGAGTTGTAAGTTTTGAGCATAAATTTGTAATGGAGGAAATCTGCAGCCAACTGCGATTTTCTCCAGTCGTTCGGCACATCTCAAGCACCGCTGAAGAAAGCGAGATTCAGGGAAGGGGAGAGGGACTGATGTGGATAGAGTTAAGCTAAGGCATAAATAGGCGGTAGGATTGTAAACAAACAGCTACAATAATGAGTGAGGCAGTAATCATGGTGTGGTGTTTTTTTGTTAGGAAAACAGATAAAATGGCCAAAGTAATGATTATAATGTATGCAAGTTTGTATGTTTAGTCCACATAGCATACTTACCTGTCTCTATTAGGCTCTGTTCACACAGGGCGGATACAGTGCGTAAAAGCACGCAGCGTATCCGCCTTGTAACACATCAGATGAAGGAGGCGTTTGTAGACTGTAGTCAGTCATGCAAAGGGTTATGCAGACAGTGACACTGAAGATGAAAGGATTAAATCACATAACGGTGTCCTTTATTACCAATATCAGACAGCTCGTGGGGGAACTAAGAGGCAGGAACAAATGTACGGAGAGGCTCATTTCTAAAGATATTAGAAACACAGAGACTGCAGCATTAGTTAGGAATTTAGATTGTGAGCCCTAATGGGGACAGTGAGGACCTCTGTACAGTGCTGCGGAATATGTTGGCACTATATAAGTAACAGAAATAAATAAATAGAGGGAGCCCCTGATGTCCCTGTCCGTATGGACTATGATGTCAGGGGCTGGAATTCCCTGCCAGAGCATCGGTGTAGCATCCATCGGTGTTTACTCACCTCCCGACGCGCGCAGCCATGGATCCGTGAGCGCTGACCCCTGTCTCCTTCCTAGGAAACGCCAGCGCTCACTTCCGCTCCATCCTGCTGTGTCCCGTAGGGTGCGCGCGCTAGCGCACGGCCTTAAAGGGCCAGCGCGCGCACAAAAGGATCGTCATCATCATCAACTGCCATGATTTCCTGGTCTATAATAAGGCCCCAGGCCTTCTGATCCTTGCCTGAGCGTTGTTAGTCTATCCCAGTCTGTCTCACAAATGGTCCCTTAGTGTTTCCCCGTTCCAGTTGTTACCCGTGCCGTTACCCGTTCCTGTATTCCGTATTGTTCTAGTTCCTGTCCCTACCAGCGTTGGAGTCGTGTCTACTGCACCTGCTGTCGTTTGCCATGTCCAGTGTCGTTTGCCACGTCGTGTTTTCTGCCACGTCCAGTGTCTTCTGCCACGTCCAGTGTCTTCAGCTACATCGGATACTGCCCGCCACGTCTGGCGCCACCTGCCGCACCAGCCTCCATTCAGGCTGAAGCCACAGCCACCGTCTGGACTATTTCAGGTACCCAAGCATTACTGTCTGCCATTGACTTTCGCATAGACTGTGACCTGGTCAGCTGCCTCCCCGCTACGGCAGAGCGGCCTAGTGGGTCCACATACCCTGTGTCCGTGACAATCGGCAATGCTCTGGCCGGGGATTCAGCTACTAAAGGGAGCCCCTGTTGTCCTATCCATGTATTGACTGTGAAGTTAGGGGCTCCTCCTGGAGGGAATACCCGGCCAGAGCAATGGTGACGATGTATTTTACTTTTTTTTTTAATTTAAACTGAAAAAAGGGAAATAAGTAAAAAAAAAAATGTAAATATGTAAATCTAGGTGATGTTTTTTTTAACATCTGGTGCATGCCACTGGGTAAACACAGCTGAATTCATATTTGGAAACTTCTTCCGAGTGATACCAAATATGTGTGCAAACTGGCTTTTTTAGAGCAAATTTTCCAAAGCTGGTTTGCTGACACCATACGACAATTACAGATGTTGTGAAGTGCCAAAACATTGAACACCCCAAAAATCACTCTTTTTAGGAAATTAGACCCCCCCCCCAAGGTATTTGTTTAGTGACATATATAAGATTTTAGCCCTATATTTTTTTTCCAGACAATTCATTGACTTTGATGGAAAGAAATTAACACTTGTTTTCCAAATATGGGAATTCAAGTGACCTTTTTTGACATCTAGTGCATGCCACTGTGCAAAGACACTTGAATATACATTTGCCAACTTCTGTCGACTTCAACGATACCAAATATGTGTGTATTTCTTACACGCTGCGCGCAAGGCTGATCTTGCAATGAAATAGTGCTCCTATTCTCTCCTGTTTGACTCCTCTCATGTGTAACAAGATGTGATTTATTTGTAAAACATTTCCCACATTCTGAACATGAATATGGTTTCTCCCGTGTGACTCTTTCTCATGTGTAACAAGATATTATTTATTTGTAAAACATTTCCCACATTCTGAACATGGATATGGCTTCTCTCCTGTGTGACTCCTCTCATGTGTAACAAGATATGATTTATTTGTAAAACATTTCCCATATTCTGAACATGAATATGGCTTCTTTCCAGTGTGAATTCTCTGATGTATAACTAGACTTGTTTTAACTGTAAAACATTTCCCACATTCTGAACATAAATATGGCTTCTCCCACATTCTGAACAGGGGTATAGATACTTCCCTCTGTAACTTCTTCTGTGTGAAAAACTAGCTTAGATTTTGTAAACTGTTTACCACATTGAAATCTTCTACCCCCTCTGTGAGCTGTACTTGTGGTAACAATCTGTGATTTGTCAGAAGAAGGTTCCTCATGATTAGGGGAATTATATGATAGATCTGTACTGTAAAGTTCAGGGTGTATATTAATCGTAATGAGATTTTGTCCTGAAGACTGCTGCATGATATCTTCAGCTTTTACTTCATAATTTAGCAATAACACAATATTCCCCTCAGAGTTCATGTTAGAATTTTCTGTTAGGATTAAAAATGTATTTTTGTTTTTTTGTCTAAAAAGTTAACATAATCATAACATTCCAATTAGGCTGGAACCACACATGCAGTTTTTGAGTCAAGGCCAGACATGGATCCAACAGGAAGGAAAAGTATAAGTCATTCCTTATGAATTCTCCCCTGGCTTTGGCTAAAAAAAAACGGCACGTGTGATTCAGCCATATAAAGCTTTATATAGCACTTTAAAATATATCGGTGATGAGGTTTAGGATTCTGGTCTACACACAGTCACCACTTTTATTACATAAACCTTTACTTGATAAAAAAAAAATTAAAAACACAATCTTGTCATGCAATCAAGCTTGTCCACTGCCAATACATTTGGCTCTTCAATGCCAATTGCGCATCAGTTTAATACAACTTTACTTCCCCTTTCCCATCCCACTTCCCCTTTCCCATCCCTTGGTTGAACTTGATGGACATGTGTCTTTTTTCAACCGTACAAACTATGTAACTATGTAACTTAAAGGGACAGTCCTGTGACCTACAATCCACATGTTATGTGACCACTGGAAATCAGGCAACATTGTCCAGGTATCTAACAGGTTAACAGTATTTTACTGAGGAGTATAACGTATTTCTACCTACAACAGCATCTTATCATCATGTCTGTCAGTGTAGGAGCAGCTCTTGCATTGACTCCTCTGTGTTGTGTGTTTTTGCTTTTTTAACACAGACAGTTTTGACTTTCCGGACAGAGCTTAAGTTTTTCTTAATCTAACATGTCACTTTTGTGATAATAAATTTGGAATGCTTTTACTTATCCAAATGTGATTCTGAGATTTCTTGTGACACATTGTACATACCTTATGTTAGTGGTATTTTTTGGTCAATGCATTCTGTGTAAAAAAAAACAATTTATTTTCTAAATTTGATATACATTTTGTATATCAAATTTAGAAAATAAATGCTTTTTTAAAAACTTGTATTTTTCTGCTTGTAAGACAATCATACTCCACAATTCACATTTCCCATGTCTACTTCATGTTGGAATCATTTTTTATAATCTTTTTAGGATGTTGGAAGGCTTTAGGTTTTTTACAGGAATGAAAGCAAAGTGGAAGTGACATTTTTACTTTTTTTGCAGAAATTTTATTTTAATATATATTTATTTTCCTGTAATACTGCACGTGTTAACAGTGAAACACAATCTTTATTGCACTGATTCTACAGTTTTTAGAAATATCCCATATGTGGCCCTAGTGTGTTACGTGACTGAAACACAGGTATAGAAATTAGGGAGCACCTTGTGGATTTTGGGGTCTCTTTTTTTTGCAGAGGCCTTGAGGTGCCAAAAAAACTAGGAAACACCCTTGGATCCTGCTTGGTAGTAGTTTTGTTTTGAGTTTTGCTGGTATTTCAGTTTATAATGTGGGGACATATGTAATGACGAGTACATAAGGGCATAAGAAAAGGGTATAATAATGGGGTAAATAATAAAAATAATAAACCATAGATGTGTGGTACGCTGTGAAGCAATCCTTTATGCACAGGCCAGTGTCACACTGATAGATTATGTCCTTTCTTATACCTAATTTAGTACACACTCGGCACCTTTTTGGGTCCTTTCCTTCTTTGTAGTTTAAGGAAACTTTGCTGGTAAATTGTTCTCCTGGTATAATATGGGCACCCTCAATTCCAGCAGATGTGCTCGGGCCCTCCCCTTCCTGCTTCCCAAACATTGGGCCTTGATAATCACCTCTTACAACTGAAGGAATGTTCCCTTCTGGCCTGCACATCAGTAAGTTTTATCCCCCTGCCTTACAAGAACCATACTTTTTTATTCTTTTTTCATCATAAGCGTATGAGGGTTTTTTTTGTGTCACAAGCTGTAGTTTTTATTCGTACAATTTTAGAGTACATGCAACTTTTTGATAATTTTTTTTATTCAATTTTCTTGGGAGGCAAGATGACCAGAAAATAACATTGTGGCATTGTTTTTTTTTTTTTTTATGGTGTTCACTGTGGGGTATAAATGTCTTATAAGTGACTTCTGCACAGACGGACCAATCACAGCGATCGCTGGCCAATACCAAAGATATCTGGTCTCCAGACAGTTAGCAGGACATCAGCTATCCGTAAATGTCAACTGTCCCCGTGTGATCTTGTGCGGGGACAGTCTTTCTGAATCACATGCATGTACGGCGCCATGCAAAGTCACCGCACCTACCTATGTACATGCACGTGATTTTGAATTAAGGGTTAAAGATGTAGAACAGTCAAATTGAATAAACAGAGAATAGTAAATAAGCATTATGACATTTTTGGTTCGGCTGCTACACATAACAGTTATAAACCTCCACAAAGATTAACTGTGCGTCCAACATTAGTGTTAGTGATACCACAAATTAAGTAGTAGATGAAGGTAAAGAAGCTCTCTTAGAGGGCTCCATCGCCTTCTGTGAGTCATCTAAGAGCCAGGTTTTACCATCAAGTGAGAATCTCAGTTTAGAAGGATATTAGAGACCAAAACAGATGTTCTTTTCCAGAAAAATTTTGCAGACAGGATTGAATGCTCTGCGTTTTGTCGCCACTGCAGTAGAAAAGTCCCGAAACAGGAGCAAACTTTGATCTTCATGGACTAATAGCTGATCAGGCCCGATTCTGTGAGCTCTTTCAATGGCAATAGCACCAGAAGAATCCACAATCTAAAGTACCCGAGGGAGCCATGCGGAGGTGACCTGGAGGAATTGTTAGGTCATACAGATTCTGGTACACTGATTAGGCATAGATGATTTCGACAAACTATTAAGTCCAGTGAGACTTTGAAAGTAGCCAGACGAGCATCTATCGCCGGCATCAATATCCATCCATATATGGATCTTCCCTAT
This sequence comes from Rhinoderma darwinii, assembly GCF_050947455.1. Classification (NCBI taxonomy): domain Eukaryota; kingdom Metazoa; phylum Chordata; class Amphibia; order Anura; family Rhinodermatidae; genus Rhinoderma; species Rhinoderma darwinii. The sequence goes on along the minus strand of NC_134687.1, from coordinate 637,752,845 downwards.
GTGATAAAGGCAAATTTTTACTACTTGTTTGGTGTCGGCTATTTTTACTGGAAGATACCGAATTTTCCATAAACGTGTCAATAGTGTAGAAAGACATGATGGGATAAGAAATATGAGTGAGCTGCTATACAACAAGGTATACTGTATGATGATTCTGAGGTATATACATCAGAGGAAGAGCCGCAGAGCAATGAACAAATATATGGTCAGAATCAAAAAGATTAAATAGGATCCTATAGCATATGTATATCTAAGATGATGGAAGCAAGGGATGCGAGACCCACTTCTAGCAAGTAACAATGTAAGAGAGTAGGAGGGTTGTAGAATGCAACTCTAGCTGACTTGCTTGGATAGCCAGAGCAAGGGAGAATTATAATAATTACCAACCGCCAATTATAAGTACAAGTGAGAATGGTAAAATGTGCTCACCACCAAGGAATTCAAGAGGGTAATTTGTAGGGTTGTTGGTGCATCTTAATGAGGAAAATTCTCCCAGGGGAGCTGTACATTGGTTGAATGTGTTGAGGAAGGACACTGAAGGACTCGACGAAAATCCCTAGAAGCTCCACCGCAGATTCACAGCGTCTTGAACCCGATTAGAAAAGACCGTAGGTGTCAGTAGTCCAATGAATTACACTGTGGACAGAAAGCTCCCACCAGCTACACAAGGTCTTGCCTATTTCTCAGACCCCCCCTTGCAGTGCCGGGTACATTGCCCTCGATCTTCAATAATGGGTAACGGAGCCACTTATTTCTTAGAGCATGGGGGAGAGAGCCATGTGAGTGTGGCGCGTGCTAGTAGTGCAGGTGTCACGCTGTGCATATGATGCGGGCAGCGACGTCCGAGGAAGGTGGAGAGCTTTTTCCTTTATTCGCCTGCCAGGTAGCATTATTTAGGGGCATTATTATCGTCCAGATGCAGCAGCCCTTCTAAAACGCAGCCGATGCGAAGCAATGTCTACCGAAAATTCCCTACAAATAATTTATTTGGGGGGGGCAGCAAACTTGCAATCCTTTTTTTAACTTTGTTTTTATCTTTTTACACAAAGCACTGTGCAGTAAAAATAATGTGTCTATATTCTATGGGTCATTACGATTCATTTTTTTTTGGGGGGGGTTCTTCTTACTTTATTCAACTTAATAATCCTTTTGTTGTCCTTCTAGGGACAAAAATTACTGCCTGTATCACTAACAAACCTAATAAGCAGTTACAGATGGAAGACCTGGGCCCTCTGATGCCACGCTTACTCACCGATTGGCTGACAAAGGAAGCCCCCTCCCTCTGTCACACACCTTAGTTTCAGCAGCCGCTATTGACCAAAACATCTAAGGGGTAAAACTGCCCTGAGTTCTCTCTGATCCCCCCCGGCACTTGCAGCAGGAGCCCAGCTGTGTATAAGGCTTAATTCAAATGAGCGTATTTCATGTCAGTGTGCTGTCCGTTGAACTAACTGACAGCACACTGACCCATGCAATCCAATGGGGCTATTCAGAAATCGGTATTTCTTCACGGAGTGTGTATCCGTTGCGTAAAAACTCACCGCATGTGCTATTCTAGTCCGTTTTTTGCGGATCACAACACCCATCGAAGTCAATCGATGCGTGAAAAACACGGACAGCACACGGATGACATCTATGTGGTCTCCAAGTTTCACGCATCAGTTGCTAAAGAAATACGGAGAAAAAAAAATAACATAAAAACAGGAAGTGCCGGCAAAGGAGAAACATGTACACGAGAAACTGATGCCACACGTCTGAATGAGGCCTTACAGTCATGCTCCCACTGCTAATATCATAGGTACAGTGGCAATAATCCTGAGATCCGAATGACTGATATGTCCATCACTTGTCGATAAAGGGTGAAATCCACTTTAAAAGCTTCTTGAAGACCCTTACAGGAGACCGACCAGAAGACATGTTCCAGAAGAGCTATTTAGTGTACAGTAGATTATAGGGGAGATCTGATTGCTTAATATTGCAGCCTAAGGTTGTACTACAGAAATATCCTGAAGACATCTTGTGACTTGTGTGCAGTTGTCAAAACCAAAAAAAACAACTTGCCGCTGTTAATCACAGACTCAAAAATATGACGCTAAGCCAAGTGCATGACCGGATTCATAGAACACCTGGTAGAGAACTTCTATGTGCAGTCACAGCTCCCGCAGGTCCTGCACTATGTATAACACATTATCTGAAGTGTAAGGGTATGTTCACACGCTTAGCAAAAAACGTCTGAAAATACAGAGCTGTTTTCAAGTGAAAACAACTCCTGATTTTAAGCCGTTTTTTAATCAAACTCGCGTTTTTCGCTGCGTTTTTCACTGCAGTTTCGGGAGCTGTTTTTCTATAGAGTCAATGAAAAATGGCTCCAAAAACGGCTCAAGAATTCACATGTACTTCTTTTTACGAGGCGTCTTTTTACACGCTGTTTTTGAAAATGAGTTGTAAAAAACCGCCCGTTGGAACAAAACGCCGTATTTCCTATTGAAATCAATGGGCAAATGTTTGTAGGCATTCTGCTTCCGATACTTCAGCCATTTTTTGGGATGTTTACTGCATGAAAAACAGCTGAAAATAGCCCTTATGAACATACCCTTTGTAACGTTCGTGGTCGCTGACGACGAACTCCTTCCATCCAGTCGACGCCCTTCTCTCCAGAGATGTCTGCACATACGGCCATCCTGTTCCACAGTAACCACCAGGGTGCGCTCACGAACTCAGTGCAGACTTAAGCCAAAGCGCACGCAGGTGGGAGATTGAGCTGATTACTCTCAGAGCACCATGGGCTATTAGAAGGGCTTTGCCCCTTCCTCCCATGCCTGAGCGTTGTTGTCATACCCAAAGTTTGTCTATGCAAATGGTCCCTTAGTGTTTTCCAGTTCCCAGTGTCCCCCGTACCTGTATCCTGTGTTATCCTGGTCAAGAGCCGTGCTGAGCTTTAGTCGTGCTGTGCTGTATTCCATGCCTGTCCTGCTACTCCACGCCTGACGTTTATCTGCTGCCTAGTGCCAGCCGCCGAGCCTGCCTTGCTACTGTCCGAGCTGCCTCAGGTACACTATACAAACTATAGACTGTGATTTGCACCCTGTTGGCCAGCTGTACTGTACGGTACGGCGGTATGGCCCAGTGGGTACACGAACCCAATGTGACAGTATGCTCAGGCCATGGACCCTGCTGGTCGATCCAAGATGACATCACAAGAGATGCGGACGGATATGCTAGACCTCAGGTCTCGAGAGGACCAACTCCTCCAAGCCTTGAACATTATCGCACGTCGGCAGGAGGCGCTAGCTGCCGTTCCTCCTACTACACCTCCGGGCAGTGTTGATCCTCAGACTACACCTCCTGGCAGTGTTGATCCCCGTTTTTCTTTGCCACTTCCTGACTGCTATGATGGAGATGCAGGGACCTGTCGTGGATTTTTGAACCAGTGCCAGATCCACTTCAGCCTGTATGCAAGGGCCTTTTTGTCTGATGGAGAAAGGGTCGCTTACATCATATCTCTCCTCACTGGCAAGGCCCTTGCATGGGCAAATCCTATCTGGGAGAGACAAGGACCAGAAACCCGTGACTTCCAGGGGTTCCTCCGGACATTTCACACAGTGTTTGAGGAGCCTGGACAAGAGTCTCGTCTGCAGCGACTTCCTTGCTGAACCTACGCCAAGGAGACACATCTGTGGGCGAGTACGCCATCTACTTCCGCACCCTGGCGAGATAACTGTTGTGGAACAATGAGGCACTGGTCGCTACATTCTGGCAGGGACTGTCTAAGATTAAGGACAAACTTGCCGCTCGAGATCTATTGTCTACCCTAGATGACCTCATCCTTCCGGCCACCCGGATTTATATAAGGATCGGAGAACGGCACCAAGAAGCTCATCGGGAGGGAGGCCTCCCTAGTCCGGTCTCTACCTTGCAGCGACCCCTGCTGTCCTCGGATGCCGACCCTCCTAAGGAGTCAGTGAGGATGGACCAGTGCAAGCTTTCTACCCAGGAGAGACAACGCAGACGCACTTCGGGACTCTGTCTATATTGCGGCCTCGTAGGCCATCTAGTGTGTCTGTGTCCCCAAAAGCCCCAAAGCCTAGGGTTGGTAGGAGAGACAACCTTTGGTAAAGAAGGACTTCCGTGAAAATTATCCATCCCTGTGACCATAGTGTCCGGCGAGAAAATCGGATCTCTGCGTATCTGGACTCTGGATTCGCTACTAATTTCATTAGTAGAGACCTGGTGAATCGTCTCCAGTTGCCCACCAACCCTCTGGAGAGGCCGTCGGTGGTTGCATCTGTGAATGGACTACCTCTGCCAGACCCAGTTATTGCTGTGACCAAGCCGCTGAGGCTCCAAATAGGAGCTCTCCACTCCGAGCTCCTCTCGTTCTTTGTCTTGACCAAAGCCGTTAACCCCGTGCTGCTGGGCCTGCCTTGGCTCCAACTACATGCCCCAGTCCTGGACTAGAACTCTGGAGAGGTTCTCCAGTGGGGCCACGAGTGTCACAACAGTTGCCTGTTACACATTCGTTTGGCTCAGCCTCCACTGCCTCGTTCCTTGGCAGGATTACCTGCTCATTATGCTGCATTTCAACGTCTTCAGCAAGAGGGAGGCGGAGACGCTGCCCCCACACGGGGCGTATGACTGTCCTATCGAGCTGACTCCTGGGGCATCCCTTCCCCGTGGTAGGGTAAATCCTCTCTCCTTGCCAGAGACTCTGTCCATGTCCGCCTATGTTAAAGAGAACTTGGAGAGGGGCTTCATACGGAGGTCTTCCTCCCCGGCAGGAGCCGGGTTCTTCTTCGTCAAGAAAAAGGATGGTTCCCCCTCGTCCTTGTATTGACTACTAGGGTCTCAACCAGATCACGGTGAAAAATAAGTATCCGTTGCCATTAATCTCAGAACTGTTTGATCGTATACATGGTGCCAAGATTTTTTCCAAACTAGACCTGCGCGGGGCTTACAACCTAATCCGGATTCGCCGGGGTGATGAATGGAAGACTGCATTTAACACCCGTGACGGACACTATGAATATCTAGTAATGCCCTTTGGCCTGTGTAATGCTCCCGCGGTCTTTCAGGAGTTTGTTAATGACATCTTCCATGACCTCCTCTATGTTTGTGTTGTGGTCTATCTTGAGGACATCTTGATTTTTTCTTCAGATCCTATGACTCATCAGAAACATGTCCGTCAAGTTTTGCTGGAGTTAAGGCAAAATCATCTGTACGCCAAGTTGGAGAAGTGCGTGTTTGAGGAAGATGCTCTACCCTTCCTGGGCTACATCGTCTTGAATCGAGGTCTCGAGATGGATCCTGATAAGGTAAAGTCCGTCCTGAAATAGCCACGCCCTCAAGGCTTGAGGGCCATACAGCACTTTCTGGGATTCGCCAATTTTTACAGACAGTTCATCCCAAACTTCTCCTTACTGACTTCCCCTATCTCTAACCTCACCAAGAAGGGCATCAATGCCAAGGTGTGGACTCCTGAGGCAGAGTCCGCATTCAATAGCCTGAAGATTGCCTTCACGTCAGCCTGTATCCTCCATCA